>NC_060179.1:2805386-2892886 GCF_021184085.1 Oncorhynchus gorbuscha | reverse complement strand
TACAGGTGCAGTAATCTGTGAGCTGCTCTGACAGTTGGTGCTTAAAGCTAGTGAGGGAGATAAGTGTTTCCAGTTTCAGAGATTTTTGTAGTTCGTTCCAGTCATTGGCAGCAGAGAACTGAAAGGAGAGGCGGCCAAAGAAAGAATTGGTTTTGGGGGTGACTAGAGAGATATACCTGCTGGAGCGTGTGCTACAGGTGGGAGATGCTATGTTGACCAGCGAGCTGAGATAAGGGGGGACTTTACCTAGCAGGGTCTTGTAGATGACATGGAGTCAGTGGGTTTGGCGACAAGTATGAAGCGAGGGCCAGCCAACGAGAGCGTACAGGTTGCAATGGTGGGGAGTATATGGGGCTTTGGTGACAAAATGGATTGCACTGTGATAGACTGCATCCAATTTGTTGAGTAAGGTATTGGAGGCTATTTTGTAGATGACATCACCAAAGTCGAGGATTGGTAGGATGGTCAGTTTTACAAGGGTATGTTTGGCAGCATGAGTGAAGGATGCTTTGTTGTGAAATAGGAAGCCAATTCTAGATTTAACTTTGGATTGGAGATGTTTGATATGGGTCTGGAAGGAGAGTTTACAGTCTAACCAGACACCTAAGTATGTGTAGTTGTCCACGTATTCTAAGTCAGAGCCGTCCAGAGTAGTGATGTTGGACAGGCGGGCAGGTGCGGGTAGCGATCGGTTGAAGAGCATGCATTTAGTTTTACTTTTATTTAAGAGCAATTGGAGGCCATGGAAGGAGAGTTGTATGGCATTGAAGCTTGCCTGGAGGGTTGTTAACACAGTGTCCAAAGAAGGGCCAGAAGTATACAGAATGGTGTCGTCTGCGTAGAGGTAGATCAGAGACTCACCAGCAGCAAGAGCGACCTCATTGATGTATACAAAGAAGAGAGTCGGTCCAAGAATTGAACCCTGTGGCACCCCCATAGAGACTGCCAGAGGTCCGGACAGCAGACCCTCCGATTTGACACACTGTGACGTAGAAGTCCGTCACTGGCCGCGGGCAGCATTTGGTTCTTTAACGCACACACAAATTCATCACTCCTCCCTGCGCCATTATAAGATAAGTTAACAATGTGGGTCGACACACAAATTAACTTCTGTCTTGGTGCATGCATTTCACACTTGTCAATGTTCATATTTGAGAGATACAATAATTATTATACTTATCAATGTTGTGGATGAGCGCATTGTTTGTTTGTTCTGTTCCTCTCTCTCCATCTCTGTAGCTTCCGGGTATGCTGGAAAAGGACCCGAGCTAAGGGAATTGGGTTAGCTTTATAGTGCCTGTCCCAAATGGCTCATTAATGCATATGGGCATATTGAAAGATATTGTCAGTAGTGATGTAATGTTGTAAATGTTATGTTGTGATATTGTTTAAAACCGTGTTGCAATGTATATCCTTTAGTATGTTTAGTTCATGGAAAATGTAGGTTTGTATTGTTAATTGATTAATGAATTAGGGTTAATTGTTCTGAGGGGAGGGGCTAGCCCTACAAAAGGAGCCTCTCTTTCAGTCATGGGGAGGTTTTTTGTTTTGGATTGAGCTGTGGATGGGGCAGCATTGTTTTTAAGCTGTCCCATAAGGTAGACGTTGATGGCAGTACTGTTGTTTTTTTGTTCCGGAATCACTTGTAAATAAACACCTTTGCACAGAAGAACTTTTGCGGCTCCGCCATCTTTTTATTTTGATAGAGGTTAGGTTATCCAGTTATCCAGTTATCCAGTTATCAGTGAGGGCCCCCACGGCTAGAGGGCCGTAGTAGGGTGCTCCCATAGCGGGCATGCATGTCAGGAACACCGGCAGGTGCATTTAGGACCATATTTTAATTTTCGGGTTCCCAGGTGCACGTTTTCAATCACCAGGCACACAGAGGTAGATCCTAATCCTCATCCACCAAGCCCTTCCAAGCCGACCCAGAGCCGGTCGCGGCGCACCACCGACAGAGGAAATGCGCCCGGCGGGGGCCGAGCCCGACCAGGGATCAGTCCCACGAGGGGATCCGACCACACCGGAACGGCCGACCCTGACCCGCCCTGGCCTACTCTACGTGACACACACTGAACTCTATCAGAGAAGTAGTTGGTGAACCAGGCGAGGCAATCATTTGAGAAACCAAGGCTGTCGAGTCTGCCGATGAGGATGTGGTGATTGACAGAGTCGAAAGCCTTGGCCAGATCAATGAATACGATAGTTAATCATTGTGAGATCAGTGAATCATTGTGAGTGTACATAACATGTGATGAAGTAATCCCTTCCATTTTAAGCCTAAAGCAGAAATCCTTGGAGTGGAGGTTTTGGGGTTTCACCTCTGAAAATCTAAATTTTTATTTTATCTAACTGTGGTTCTGCACCTGTTTTGTATCTGGATTTGCTGAGTGAGAGACCTAGATTTTGATTGGTTATTTTTATTTTGTGGCTTTGATTTAGTCAATTGAAGGATGTATTTAAAGGTTTTCATGCCAGTTCCTGCTAAACTGCAGGTGCATCTAATTACACACACACACACACACAAACACACACTCACCTCATCTAATTATGCCCTGGTTTATTCCGGCTCTTTGGAGAGATGCTATCTCCGTACACCTACAGTCCCAATGCTGACATGCTGTACAGATGCATAGTAACACTGAACAAACATGTTGGTCCCATGTTTCATGAGCTGAAATGATCCCAGAAATGTTCCATATTCAGATTTCTGTCAAATGTTGTGTTACACCCTCCTTTATTTAACATGAAAACTCCCATTGAGATTGACATATTGTTCAAGTGAGCCCTGGTCAAGGCAGCAGGATCCAAACAGTATACACATGAAACACAACACAACACCACATAAAACATAATATTGAGCATTTCTCCTTTATCAAGATACTCGATCCACCTGACAGGTGTGGCATATCAAGAAGCTGATTAAACAGCACGATCATTACACAGGTGCACCTTGTGCTGAGGACAGTAAAAGGTCCCTCTAACATGTACAGTTTTGTCACACAGCACAAGATAATTGAATGTTCATTGTTGGGATCGGCTGTGACCAGTCACCTGGACAGCTGATGAAACTGTGGGTTTGCCAAACAAATGTCTGCACAAACGGTCAGAAACAGTCTCAGGGAAGCTCATCTGCGTGCACGTTGCCCTCACCAGGGTCTTGACCTGACTGCAGTTTGTAGTTGTAACCGACTTCAGTGGACAGAAGCTCACCTTCTATGGCGGTCACCTTCTGGCACGCTGGAGAAGTGTGCTCTTCATGGATGAAACCCGGGTTTCAACTGCACCGGGCAGATGTCAGACCGTGTGTATGGCGTCGTGTGGGCGAGTGGTTTGCTGATGTCAGTGTTGTGAACAGAGTTCTCCATGGTGGCGGTGGGGTTATGGTATGGGAAGGTATAAGACGAGATCCTGAGGCCCATTGTCGTGTCATTGATCCACCTCCATCCATCACCTCATGTTTCAGCACGATAATGGACAGCCCCATGTCGCTAGGATCTGCACACATTTCCTAGAAGCTGGAAATGTCCCAGTTCTTCCATGGAAGAAATGTTTGTATGGAGGTCAATTAAAGTGTTCGGTCATTCAAAATGTAATTGCCTTTTTGCTAGGTGAGGCTTATTTGATTGAATATAAGTTTCCTAATGGTTAGGTTGTTGCGAATGCACTGATATAAGTGGACGCATGTGCCATTTTGGCAACTTACCCCCCAAAAATGACTTTATTTCAGAGTTGTGCCTGTTGTCATAGAGATAGATAGAAGACTCGTAGATATAACCAGTTGTAGCATTGGCATTGCTGTTGAAGGCTTCCACATTTTAAAGTAGTCAAATGGGTGTTGGGAACAATCAATCAATGAAGAAGAACATGTACTACTTTAAAATGGAGTTAGCCTCAGAGTTAGTTAGCCCACTCTGTCACATATGCTATAATAGCACAGATACAAAGATGAGTCCTCTTTCTGTCTCTATGGTCTGTTGTTCACACGCATACCAGCCTCTCATAAACTAGAATGGTCCAATCTGATCTCCCCTCATCCCGCCTGCCTTCCATCTTTGAGGACATGTATTTCCAATGGAGAGAGCGGTCACTCTAATATCTTCTCAATATCATAGAAAGTCTTTGTACGCCGTCAAGATGACCATGAGCTGTAACAGGTGTTCTCGTGGTCTCTGTCTTGATTTGTATCCACCCTGATTAACTCATTATGCTGCATTCTGGGAAAGGTTATAGTCAGTGAATCATTCACTAGATACTACAGTGATTGCTGCCAGGCAATCAGAAATACAAAATTCTTCATTCAAACAAACAACAACAGTCATCTGGTCAAAAGGGGATTATTTGTGTGATTTGAAAAGTCTGTGAATCTGTGTGGTTTTAATCTTCGCACAGATTCACCCCAGTTTTGTTGGAATGCTTGTTGTTCTGTATACAACTTCCTTGAGAAGAGGGGACAAATACAGTATATTGGTCTAAAGTACCAGTTATGGGGTCTAATGTACCAGTTATAGCATCTAAAGTACCAGTTATGGGGTCTAAAGTACCAGTTATGGGGTCTAATGTACCAGTTATAGGGTCTAATGTACCAGTTATAGGGTCTAATGTACCAGTTATAGGGTCTAATGTACCAGTTATAGTGTCTAATGTACCAGTTATCGTGTCTAATGTACCAGTTATAGGGTCTAATGTACCAGTTATAGGGTCTAATGTACCAGTTATAGGGTCTAATGTACCAGTTATAGGGTCTAATGTACCAGTTATAGGGTCTAATGTACCAGTTATAGGGTCTAATGTACCAGTTATGGGGTCTAATGTATCAGTTATAGGGTCTAATGTACCACTTATAGGGTCTAATGTACCAGTTATAGGGTCTAATGTACCAGTTATAGGGTCTAATGTACCAGTTATAGTGTCTAATGTACCAGTTATCGTGTCTAATGTACCAGTTATAGGGTCTAATGTACCAGTTATAGGGTCTAATGTACCAGTTATAGGGTCTAATGTACCAGTTATAGTGTCTAATGTACCAGTTATCGTGTCTAATGTACCAGTTATAGGGTCTAATGTACCAGTTATAGGGTCTAATGTACCAGTTATAGGGTCTAATGTACCAGTTATAGGGTCTAATGTACCAGTTATAGGGTCTAAAGTACCAGTTATGGGGTCTAATGTATCAGTTATAGTGTCTAATGTACCAGTTATAGGGTCTAAAGTACCAGTTATGGGGTCTAATGTATCAGTTATAGGGTCTAATGTACCAGTTATAGTGTCTAATGTACCAGTTATAGGGTCTAATGTACCAGTTATCGTGTCTAATGTACCAGTTATAGGGTCTAATGTACCAGTTATAGGGTCTAATGTACCAGTTATAGGGTCTAATGTACCAGTTATAGGGTATAATGTACCAGTTATAGGGTCTAAAGTACCAGTTATGGGGTCTAATGTATCAGTTATAGGGTCTAATGTACCAGTTATAGGGTCTAATGTACCAGTTATAGTGTCTAATGTACCAGTTATAGGGTCTAATGTACCAGTTATAGGGTCTAATGTACCAGTTATATGCAATATAACACACTGAGATGCTGCAGTACAACACACTGAGATGCTGCAGAACAACACACTGAGATGCTGCAGTACAACACACTGAGATGCTACAATACAACACACCGAGATGCTGCAGTATAACACACTGAGATGCTGCAGTACAACACACTGAGATGCTGCAGTATAACACACAGATATGTTGCAGTATAACACACTGAGAGACTGCAATATAACACACTGAGATGCTGCAATATAACACACTGAGATGCTGCAGTACAACACACTGAGATGCAATATAACACACTGAGATGCTGCAGTATAACACACTGGGATGCTGCAGTACAACACACTGAGATGCTGCAATATAACACACTGAGAGACTGCAATATAACACACTGAGATGCTGCAATATAACACATTGCGATGCTGCAGTACAACACACTGAGATGCTGCAATATAACACACTGAGATGCTGCAATGTAACACATTGCGATGCTGCAATATAACACACTGAGATGCTGCAATATAACACAATGAGATGCTGCAATATAACACACTGAGATGCTGCAATATAACACACTGAGATGCTGCAATATAACACACTGAGATTCTGCAGTACAACACACTGAGATGCTGCAATACAACACACTGAGATGCTGCAATATAACACAATGAGATGCTGCAATATAACACACTGAGATGCTGCAATATAACACACTGAGATGCTGTAATATAACACACTACGATGCTGTAATATAACACACTGAGATGCTGCAATATAACACACTGAGATGCTGCAGTACAACACACTGAGATGCTGCAATATAACACACTGAGATGCTGCAATATAACACACTGAGATGCTGCAATACAACACACTGAGATGCTGCAATATAACACACTGAGATGCTGTAATATAACACACTGCGATGCTGTAATATAACACACTGAGATGCTGCAATATAACACACTGAGATGCTGCAGTACAACACACTGAGATGCTGCAATATAACACACTGAGATGCTGCAATATAACACACTGAGATGCTGCAATACAACACACTGAGATACTGCAATATAACACATAGAGATGCTGCAATATAACACACTGAGATGTTGCAGTACAACACACTGAGATGCTGCAATATAACACACTGAGATGCTGCAGTACAACACACTGAGATGCTGCAGTACAACACACTGATATGCTGCAATATAACACACTGAGATGCTGTAATATATCACACTGAGATGCTGCAATATAACACACTGAGATGCTGCAATATAACACACTGAGATGCTGTAATATAACACACTGAGATGCTGCAGTATAACACACTGAGATGCTGCAGTATAACACACTGAGATGCTGCAATATAACACACTGAGATGCTGCAGTATAACACATTGAGATGCTGCAATATAACACACTGAGATGCTGCAATATAACACACTGAGATGCTGCAATATAACACACTGAGAAGCTGCAGTACAACACACTGAGATGCTGCAGTACAACACACTGATATGCTGCAATATAACACACTGAGATGCTGCAATATAACACACTGAGATGCTGCAATA
This sequence comes from Oncorhynchus gorbuscha, assembly GCF_021184085.1. Taxonomy (NCBI): domain Eukaryota; kingdom Metazoa; phylum Chordata; class Actinopteri; order Salmoniformes; family Salmonidae; genus Oncorhynchus; species Oncorhynchus gorbuscha. Next base: position 2,885,758 of record NC_060179.1, on the reverse strand, counting down.
TAACACACTGAGATGCTGCAATATAACACACTGAGATGCTGCAATATAACACACTGAGATGCTGCAATATAACACACTGAGATGCTGCAGTACAACACACTGAGATGCTGCAATATAACACACTGAGATGCTGCAATATACCACACTGAGATGCTGCAATATAACACACTGAGATGCTGCAATATAACACACTGAGATGCTGCAATATAACACACTGAGATGCTGCAATATAACACACTGAGATGCTGCAATACAACACACTGAGATGCTGCAATATAACACACTGAGATGCTGAAATATAACACACTGAAATGCTGCAGTACAACACACTGAGATGCTGCAATATAACACACTGAGATGCTGCAATATAACACACTGAGATGCTGCAGTACAACACAGTGAGATGCTGCAGTACAACACACTGAGATGCTGCAATATAACACACTGAGATGCTGCAATATAACACACTGAGATGCTGCAGTATAACACACTGAGATGCTGCAATATAACACACTGAGATGCTGCAGTATAACACACTGAGATGCTGCAGTACAACGCACTGAGATGCTGCAATATAACACACAGAGATGTTGCAGTATAACACACTGAGAGACTGCAATATAACACACTGAGATGCTGCAATACAACACACTGAGATGCTGCAATATAACACAATGAGATGCTGCAATATAACACACTGAGATGCTGCAATATAACACACTGAGATGCTGTAATATAACACACTAAGATGCTGCAATATAACACACTGAGATGCTGTAATATAACACACTGAGATGCTGTAATATAACACACTGAGATGCTGCAATATAACACACTGAGATGCTGCAGTACAACACACTGAGATGCTGCAATATAACACACTGAGATGCTGCAATATAACACACTGAGATGCTGCAATACAACACACTGAGATGCTGCAATATAACACACAGAGATGCTGCAATATAACACACTGAGATGTTGCAGTACAACACACTGAGATGCTGCAATATAACACACTGAGATGCTGCAGTACAACACACTGAGATGCTGCAGTACAACACACTGATATGCTGCAATATAACACACTGAGATGCTGCAATAGAACACACTGAGATGCTGCAATATAACACACTGAGATGCTGCAATATAACACACTGAGATGCTGCAATATAACACACTGAGATGCTGTAATATAACACACTGAGATGCTGCAGTATAACACACTGAGATGCTGCAGTATAACACACTGAGATGCTGCAATATAACACACTGAGATGCTGCAGTATAACACATTGAGATGCTGCAATATAACACACTGAGATGCTGCAATATAACACACTGAGATGCTGCAATATAACACACTGAGATGCTGCAGTACAACACACTGAGATGCTGCAGTACAACACACTGATATGCTGCAATATAACACACTGAGATGCTGCAATATAACACACTGAGATGCTGCAATATAACACACTGAGATGCTGCAATATAACACACTGAGATGCTGCAATATAACACACTGAGATGCTGCAATATAACACACTGAGATGCTGCAGTACAACACACTGAGATGCTGCAATATAACACACTGAGATGCTGCAATATACCACACTGAGATGCTGCAATATAACACACTGAGATGCTGCAATATAACACACTGAGATGCTGCAATATAACACACTGAGATGCTGCAATACAACACACTGAGATGCTGCAATATAACACACTGAGATGCTGCAATATAACACACTGAAATGCTGCAGTACAACACACTGAGATGCTGCAATATTACACACTGAGATGTTGCAGTACAACACACTGAGATGCTGCAATATAACACACTGAGATGCTGCAGTACAACACACTGAGATGCTGCAGTACAACACACTGATATGCTGCAATATAACACACTGAGATGCTGCAATATAACACACTGAGATGCTGCAATATAACACACTGAGATGCTGCAATATAACACACTGAGATGCTGCAATATAACACACTGAGATGCTGCAGTACAACACACTGAGATGCTGCAGTACAACACACTGAGATGCTGCAATATAACACACTGAGATGCTGCAATATAACACACTGAGATGCTGCAGTACAACACACTGAGATGCTGCAATATTACACACTGAGATGCTGCAGTACAACACACTGAGATGCTGCAATATAACACACTGAGATGCTGCAGTACAACACATTGAGATGCTGCAATATAACACACTGAGATGCTGCAGTACAACACACTGAGATGCTGCAGTACAACACACTGATATGCTGCAATATAACACACTGAGATGCTGCAATATAACAAACTGAGATGCAAGTCGCTCTGGATAAGAGCGTCTGCTAAATGACTTAAATGTAAATGTAAATGTAATGCTGCAATATAACACACTGAGATGCTGCAATATAACACACTGAGATGCTGCAATATAACACACTGAGATGCTGCAATATAACACACTGAGATGCTGCAATATAACACACTGAGATGCTGCAGTACAACACACTGAGATGCTGCAATATTACACACTGAGATGCTGCAGTACAACACACTGAGATGCTGCAATATAACACACTGAGATGCTGCAGTACAACACATTGAGATGCTGCAATATAACACACTGAGATGCTGCAGTACAACACACTGAGATGCTGCAGTACAACACACTGATATGCTGCAATATAACACACTGAGATGCTGCAATATAACACACTGAGATGCAAGTCGCTCTGGATAAGAGCGTCTGCTAAATGACTTAAATGTAAATGTAAATGTAATGCTGCAATATAACACACTGAGATGCTGCAATATAACACACTGAGATGCTGCAATATAACACACTGAGATGCTGCAGTATAACACATTGAGATGCTGCAATATAACACACTGAGATGCTGCAATACAACACACTGAGATGCTGCAGTATAACACACTGAGATGCAAGTCGCTCTGGATAAGAGCGTCTGCTAAATGACTTAAATGTAAATGTAAATGTAATGCTGCAATATAACACACTGAGATGCTGCAGTATAACACATTGAGATGCTGCAATACAACACACTGAGATGATGCAGTACAACACACTGAGATGCTGCAGTATAACACACTGAGATGCTGCAGTACAACACACTGAGATGCTGCAGTACAACATACTGAAATGCTACAATACAACACACTGAGATGCTGCAGTATCTTTCAGCTTTAGTGAGAACTCAGAAACTTCAAGCCTTCATCTACGGTGAACCCTTTTTGCTGCTTATGTTGCAGCCATAGCAATTACAGAGGTGTCAGAAATGTCATGCCCTAATATTTACATAGCTATAAAAACCCAAATCCTAACCTTACCATACACATTGATATTGGTGTTGGAGTGTGACTGAGACATGTAGCTAGCAGCAGGTCTCTCTGCTCTTCTCTAATTCCTGATAGAAGAGGGCTCCCATGGAGCAATGGGGTTTTCTTTGCATATTCTTTTGGGGGGGGGGGGCGTGAATCTGTAACATCCTGTTTCCTCTGGTGGGAGTGAGTTAAATGCTTGTGTAAGTAACGTCATACATGCACCCTGGAGGACATCTGTCTATCTGTGGTGGTTGCTGCCTGCCTGTTCTCCGCTACCCTAGGGCCCCAGGTGGCGTTACACCAGTTATGGTGACCAACGTGTGTCCAAAGCTGATTTATAAAAGATAATCATAATTTTTAATTTTTATTAAAATATTTCAAAAACAAACACATTTGATGTTCATAGGTGTTTCACTCTTCTCAAAGGGAAGTAGAGAAACAGCCATCTGCATGAGAAACACATCACACAGGATTTCATACGTTATCTTATTGATTTCCCTCGGCTTCGGGTGGAGATTGGACAGGCGACACCTGCTCATTTGAATCGTTTCTGGAGTGAGACCAGTGAACGGGGAGAACAGGAAGAGAAGGAGAAAAGAGGGGAGAGGAGTTTAAAAAAGAAAATGGAGATGGATGAGAAGAAGAGAGGGGAGAGGGGCTCAAGATCAGACGTGGGCCAAACGGACAGTGAATGGACTCATGAACAGAGGGACACTTAGTGATGTGAGGAAAGAGGGACGGAGGAGAGACGCAGTGTGGACTGTGTGTTCTTCATTCAGACATAAATCATGGCTCTACTTTACAATCCTCCTCATTCGGACATAAATAATGGCTCTACTTTACAATCCTCCTCATTCGGACATAAATAGCGTCTCTACATTAGAATCCTCCTCATTCGGACATAAATAAGGGCTCTACTTTACAATCCTCCTCATTCGGACATAAATAACGTCTCTACTTTAGAATCCTCCTCATTCGGACATAAATAAGGGCTCTACTTTACAATCCTCCTCATTCGGACATAAATAATGGCTATACTTTACAATCCTCCTCATTCGGACATAAATAAGGGCTCTACTTTACAATCCTCCTCATTCGGACATAAATAATGGCTATACTTTACAATCCTCCTCATTCGGACATAAATAGTGGCTATACTTTACAATCCTCTTCATTCGGACATACATAATGGCTATACTTTACAATCCTCTTCATTCGGACATACATAATGGCAGTACCTGACGGATAAAAAGAGACCAAGAAAAGCATAAACCATAAATCCTCTTGAAACAATGATTGGCCAGTTATTTCGCCAATTAATGTCAAGCAAGAAGCATTTTCACCTAAATAGACACAGAGATCGTTACATGCCACAGTCATCCATTATGACCCGTTCTGACCGCTCTAGGAGACGTACCTCGATCCTCTATCCTCCTTGATAATAGCCTATAATAGGCTTGACCCTCTCTGACTGTAGCTCAGGACCTGAAGCAAGGATATGCATATTGTTGATACCATTTGAAAGGAAACACTTTGAAGTGTGTGGAAATGTGAAATGAATGTAGGAGAATATAACACATTAGATCTGGTAGAAGAAAATTCAAATAATAAACATGCTTTTTATTGTACCATCATCTTTGAAATGCAAGAGAAAGGCCATAATGTATTATTCCAGCCCAGGCGCAACTGTCCCGTGGGCGGAACACCGATCCTGTAGAGGTTTTAACAGGTTTTTCCTTACAGCTGATACCGCACCAGGCCTAAATCCCGGGCATTTGCATGAAGAAGAAGAGAGACTGATACAGGGGACCCAGGTCCTGATGCCTTGTGAGAATTTGTTGGCGAGTGGGTCAAAGTTTATTCTCCATTGCAATCAATGGAGAATAAACTCTATTTGAAAAAAAAAAACATTTTTTTCAAGATAAACTTCTCCTTAATGCAACCGTTGTGTCATATTTCAAAAAAGCTTTACGGCTGAAGCACACCATGCAATATTCTGAGTACAGCGCTCAGCCACCAAAACAAGAAATACAGATACCCGCCATGTTGTGGAGTCAAGTCAATAAAAGTCAGAAATAGCATCAGAAATATTCACTTACCATGCATGGTTGCCCTTAGTTTGATCTGTGTAGTAATATTATTTGTATCTCAGAGCCATTTGCTTTGCCAGTTATATCCTGATGTTAGCTAGCTAGCTAAAATTGAACCTGGTTGGTTAGCTACCTGCAGATTCTGTTGAAAAAGCAAACAGAATCAAATGGGGATAAAAAATAAATGAATTTGTCCAATAGAAACTCACATTTGCAACTGTTGGGCTAATGAATGCACCCCAGCTCAGCTAGATTCAGGCAAGAGCGCCCAAGGCTGTATTGAATGTATCACTGTCCGTCACTTTCTAAATATTGAAAGTTACAGTCTTGTCTGGCCACTGCAACTCCCATACGGACACCGGAGAAGTGAAGGCTTCTTGAAACACCAATGTGTCGGAGGAAACACCGTACAACTGGCAAATGAAGTCAGCTTGCAGCTGCCCGGTACGCCACAAGGAGTTGCTAGAGCGCGATGGGAGAAGGACATCCTGGCCAGCCAAACTCTACCCTAATCCAAACAATTGTGTGTCACCTCATTGGTCTCCCAGTCAAGGCGGGCTGTAACAAATCCTGTGATCGAATGGACAGTACGGACAGTGTATGGATATAAACACTGTTACAGCTGCAGTTATATAGGATGGTTTGTATAGACAGTAGTTATATAGGATGGTCTGTATAGACAGTAGTTATATAGGATGGTGTGTATAGACAGTAGTTATATAGGATGGTGTGTATAGACAGTATAGACAGTAGTTATACAGGATGGTGTGTATAGACAGTAGTTATATAGGATGGTGTGTATAGACAGTAGTTATATAGGATGGTGTGTATAGACAGTATAGACAGTAGTTATATAGGATGGTGTGTATAGACAGTATAGACAGTAGTTATATAAGATGGTGTGTATAGACAGTATAGACAGTAGTTATATAGGATGGTGTGTATAGACAGTAGTTATATAGGATGGTGTGTATAGACAGTAGTTATATAGGATGGTGTGTATAGACAGTATAGACAGTAGTTATATAGGATGGTGTGTATAGACAGTAGTTATATAGGATGGTGTGTATAGACAGTAGTTATATAGGATGGTGTGTATAGACAGTAGTTATATAGGATGGTGTGTATAGACAGTAGTTATATAGGATGGTGTGTATAGACAGTAGTTATATAGGATGGTGTGTATAGACAGTAGTTATATAGGATGGTGTGTATAGACAGTAGTTATATAGGATGGTGTGTATAGACAGTATAGACAGTAGTTATATAGGATGGTGTGTATAGACAGTATAGACAGTAGTTATATAGGATGGTGTGTATAGACAGTAGTTATATAGGATGGTGTGTATAGACAGTAGTTATATAGGATGGTGTGTATAGACAGTATAGACAGTAGTTATATAGGATGGTGTGTATAGACAGTAGTTATATAGGATGGTGTGTATAGACAGTAGTTATATAGGATGGTGTGTATAGACAGTAGTTATATAGGATGGTGTGTATAGACAGTAGTTATATAGGATGGTGTGTATAGACAGTAGTTATATAGGATGGTGTGTATAGACAGTAGTTATATAGGATGGTGTGTATAGACAGTAGTTATATAGGATGGTGTGTATAGACAGTAGTTATATAGGGTGGTGTGTATAGACAGTAGTTATATAGGATGGTGTGTATAGACAGTAGTTATATAGGATGGTGTGTATAGACAGTAGTTATATAGGATGGTGTGTATAGACAGTAGTTATATAGGATGGTGTGTATATACAGTAGTTATATAGGATGGTGTGTATAGACAGTAGTTATATAGGATGGTGTGTATAGACAGTAGTTATATAGGATGGTGTGTATAGACAGTAGTTATATAGGATGGTGTGTATAGACAGTATAGACAGTAGTTATATAGGATGGTGTGTATAGACAGTATAGACAGTAGTTATATAGGATGGTGTGTATAGACAGTATAGACAGTAGTTATATAGGATGGTGTGTATAGACAGTAGTTATATAGGATGGTGTGTATAGACAGTAGTTATATAGGATGGTGTGTATAGACAGTATAGACAGTAGTTATATAGGATGGTGTGTATAGACAGTATAGACAGTAGTTATATAGGATGGTGTGTATAGACAGTAGTTATATAGGATGGTGTGTATAGACAGTAGTTATATAGGATGGTGTGTATAGACAGTATAGACAGTAGTTATATAGGATGTTGTGTATAGACAGTAGTTATATAGGATGGTGTGTATAGACAGTAGTTATATAGGATGGTGTGTATAGACAGTAGTTATATAGGATGGTGTGTATAGACAGTAGTTATATAGGATGGTGTGTATAGACAGTAGTTATATAGGATGGTGTGTATAGACAGTAGTTATATAGGATGGTGTGTATAGACAGTAGTTATATAGGGTGGTGTGTATAGACAGTAGTTATATAGGATGGTGTGTATAGACAGTAGTTATATAGGATGGTGTGTATAGACAGTATAGACAGTAGTTATATAGGATGGTGTGTATAGACAGTATAGACAGTAGTTATATAGGATGGTGTGTATAGACAGTAGTTATATAGGATGGTGTGTATAGACAGTATAGACAGTAGTTATATAGGATGGTGTGTATAGACAGTATAGACAGTAGTTATATAGGATGGTGTGTATAGACAGTAGTTATATAGGATGGTGTGTATAGACAGTATAGACAGTAGTTATATAGGATGGTGTGTATAGACAGTAGTTATATAGGATGGTGTGTATAGACAGTAGTTATATAGGGTGGTGTGTATAGACAGTAGTTATATAGGATGGTGTGTATAGACAGTAGTTATATAGGATGGTGTGTATAGACAGTATAGACAGTAGTTATATAGGATGGTGTGTATAGACAGTAGTTATATATGATGGTGTGTATAGACAGTAGTTATATAGGATGGTGTGTATAGACAGTAGTTATATAGGATGGTGTGTATAGACAGTATAGACAGTAGTTATATAGGATGGTGTGTATAGACAGTAGTTATATAGGATGGTGTGTATAGACAGTATAGACAGTAGTTATATAGGATGGTGTGTATAGACAGTATAGACAGTAGTTATATAGGATGTTGTGTATAGACAGTAGTTATATAGGATGGTGTGTATAGACAGTATAGACAGTAGTTATATAGGATGGTGTGTATAGACAGTAGTTATATAGGATGGTGTGTATAGACAGTAGTTATATAGGGTGGTGTGTATAGACAGTAGTTATATAGGATGGTGTGTATAGACAGTATGGACCGTAGTTATATAGGATGGTGTGTATAGACAGTAGTTATATAGGATGGTGTGTATAGACAGTAGTTATATAGGATGGTGTGTATAGACAGTATAGACAGTAGTTATATAGGATGGTGTGTATAGACAGTATAGACAGTAGTTATATAGGATGGTGTGTATAGACAGTATAGACAGTAGTTATATAGGATGGTGTGTATAGACAGTAGTTATATAGGATGGTGTGTATAGACAGTAGTTATATAGGATGGTGTGTATAGACAGTAGTTATATAGGATGGTGTGTATAGACAGTAGTTATATAGGATGGTGTGTATAGACAGTATAGACAGTAGTTATATAGGATGGTGTGTATAGACAGTAGTTATATAGGATGGTGTGTATAGACAGTAGTTATATAGGATGGTGTGTATAGACAGTAGTTATATAGGATGGTGTGTATAGACAGTAGTTATATAGGATGGTGTGTATAGACAGTAGTTATATAGGATGGTGTGTATAGACAGTAGTTATATAGGATGGTGTGTATAGACAGTAGTTATATAGGATGGTGTGTATAGACAGTAGTTATATAGGATGGTGTGTATATACAGTAGTTATATAGGATGGTGTGTATAGACAGTAGTTATATAGGATGGTGTGTATAGACAGTATAGACAGTAGTTATACAGGATGGTGTGTATAGACAGTAGTTATATAGGATGGTGTGTATAGACAGTAGTTATATAGGATGGTGTGTATAGACAGTATAGACAGTAGTTATATAGGATGGTGTGTATAGACAGTATAGACAGTAGTTATATAGGATGGTGTGTATAGACAGTATAGACAGTAGTTATATAGGATGGTGTGTATAGACAGTAGTTATATAGGATGGTGTGTATAGACAGTCGTTATATAGGATGGTGTGTATAGACAGTATAGACAGTAGTTATATAGGATGGTGTGTATAGACAGTAGTTATATAGGATGGTGTGTATAGACAGTAGTTATATAGGATGGTGTGTATAGACAGTAGTTATATAGGATGGTGTGTATAGACAGTAGTTATATAGGATGGTGTGTATAGACAGTAGTTATATAGGATGGTGTGTATAGACAGTAGTTATATAGGATGGTGTGTATAGACAGTAGTTATATAGGATGGTGTGTATAGACAGTAGTTATATAGGGTGGTGTGTATAGACAGTAGTTATATAGGATGGTGTGTATAGACAGTAGTTATATAGGATGGTGTGTATAGACAGTAGTTATATAGGATGGTGTGTATAGACAGTAGTTATATAGGATGGTGTGTATATACAGTAGTTATATAGGATGGTGTGTATAGACAGTAGTTATATAGGATGGTGTGTATAGACAGTAGTTATATAGGATGGTGTGTATAGACAGTAGTTATATAGGATGGTGTGTATAGACAGTATAGACAGTAGTTATATAGGATGGTGTGTATAGACAGTATAGACAGTAGTTATATAGGATGGTGTGTATAGACAGTATAGACAGTAGTTATATAGGATGGTGTGTATAGACAGTAGTTATATAGGATGGTGTGTATAGACAGTAGTTATATAGGATGGTGTGTATAGACAGTATAGACAGTAGTTATATAGGATGGTGTGTATAGACAGTATAGACAGTAGTTATATAGGATGGTGTGTATAGACAGTAGTTATATAGGATGGTGTGTATAGACAGTAGTTATATAGGATGGTGTGTATAGACAGTATAGACAGTAGTTATATAGGATGGTGTGTATAGACAGTAGTTATATAGGATGGTGTGTATAGACAGTAGTTATATAGGATGGTGTGTATAGACAGTAGTTATATAGGATGGTGTGTATAGACAGTAGTTATATAGGATGGTGTGTATAGACAGTAGTTATATAGGATGGTGTGTATAGACAGTAGTTATATAGGGTGGTGTGTATAGACAGTAGTTATATAGGATGGTGTGTATAGACAGTAGTTATATAGGATGGTGTGTATAGACAGTATAGACAGTAGTTATATAGGATGGTGTGTATAGACAGTATAGACAGTAGTTATATAGGATGGTGTGTATAGACAGTAGTTATATAGGATGGTGTGTATAGACAGTATAGACAGTAGTTATATAGGATGGTGTGTATAGACAGTATAGACAGTAGTTATATAGGATGGTGTGTATAGACAGTAGTTATATAGGATGGTGTGTATAGACAGTATAGACAGTAGTTATATAGGATGGTGTGTATAGACAGTAGTTATATAGGATGGTGTGTATAGACAGTAGTTATATAGGGTGGTGTGTATAGACAGTAGTTATATAGGATGGTGTGTATAGACAGTAGTTATATAGGATGGTGTGTATAGACAGTATAGACAGTAGTTATATAGGATGGTGTGTATAGACAGTAGTTATATATGATGGTGTGTATAGACAGTAGTTATATAGGATGGTGTGTATAGACAGTAGTTATATAGGATGGTGTGTATAGACAGTATAGACAGTAGTTATATAGGATGGTGTGTATAGACAGTAGTTATATAGGATGGTGTGTATAGACAGTATAGACAGTAGTTATATAGGATGGCGTGTATAGACAGTATAGACAGTAGTTATATAGGATGTTGTGTATAGACAGTAGTTATATAGGATGGTGTGTATAGACAGTATAGACAGTAGTTATATAGGATGGTGTGTATAGACAGTAGTTATATAGGATGGTGTGTATAGACAGTAGTTATATAGGGTGGTGTGTATAGACAGTAGTTATATAGGATGGTGTGTATAGACAGTATGGACCGTAGTTATATAGGATGGTGTGTATAGACAGTAGTTATATAGGATGGTGTGTATAGACAGTAGTTATATAGGATGGTGTGTATAGACAGTATAGACAGTAGTTATATAGGATGGTGTGTATAGACAGTATAGACAGTAGTTATATAGGATGGTGTGTATAGACAGTATAGACAGTAGTTATATAGGATGGTGTGTATAGACAGTAGTTATATAGGATGGTGTGTATAGACAGTAGTTATATAGGATGGTGTGTATAGACAGTAGTTATATAGGATGGTGTGTATAGACAGTAGTTATATAGGATGGTGTGTATAGACAGTATAGACAGTAGTTATATAGGATGGTGTGTATAGACAGTAGTTATATAGGATGGTGTGTATAGACAGTAGTTATATAGGATGGTGTGTATAGACAGTAGTTATATAGGATGGTGTGTATAGACAGTAGTTATATAGGATGGTGTGTATAGACAGTAGTTATATAGGATGGTGTGTATAGACAGTAGTTATATAGGATGGTGTGTATAGACAGTAGTTATATAGGATGGTGTGTATAGACAGTAGTTATATAGGATGGTGTGTATATACAGTAGTTATATAGGATGATGTGTATAGACAGTAGTTATATAGGATGGTGTGTATAGACAGTAGTTATATATGATGGTGTGTATAGACAGTAGTTATATAGGATGGTGTGTATAGACAGTATAGACAGTAGTTATATAGGATGGTGTGTATATACAGTATAGACAGTAGTTATATAGCATGGTGTGTATAGACAGTAGTTATATAGGATGGTGTGTATAGACAGTAGTTATATAGGATGGTGTGTATATACAGTATAGACAGTAGTTATATAGCATGGTGTGTATAGACAGTAGTTATATAGGGTGGTGTGTATAGACAGTATAAACAGTAGTTATATAGGATGGTGTGTATAGACAGTAGTTATATAGGATGGTGTGTATAGACAGTAGTTATATAGGATGGTGTGTATAGACAGTAGTTATATAGGATGGTGTGTATAGACAGTAGTTATATAGGATGTTGTGTATAGACAGTAGTTATATAGGATGGTGTGTATAGACAGTAGTTATATAGGATGGTGTGTATAGACAGTAGTTATAATAGGATGGTGTGTATAGACAGTATAGACAGTAGTTATATAGGATGGTGTGTATAGACAGTAGTTATATATGATGGTGTGTATAGACAGTAGTTATATAGGATGGTGTGTATAGACAGTATAGACAGTAGTTATATAGCATGGTGTGTATATACAGTATAGACAGTAGTTATATAGCATGGTGTGTATAGACAGTAGTTATATAGGATGGTGTGTATAGACAGTAGTTATATAGGATGGTGTGTATAGACAGTAGTTATATAGGATGGTGTGTATAGACAGTAGTTATATAGGATGGTGTGTATAGACAGTAGTTATATAGGATGGTGTGTATAGACAGTATAGACAGTAGTTATATAGGATGGTGTGTATAGACAGTAGTTATATAGGATGGTGTGTATAGACAGTAGTTATATAGGATGGTGTGTATAGACAGTAGTTATATAGGATGGTGTGTATAGACAGTAGTTATATAGGATGGTGTGTATATACAGTAGTTATATAGGATGATGTGTATAGACAGTAGTTATATAGGATGGTGTGTATAGACAGTAGTTATATAGGATGGTGTGTATAGACAGTATAGACAGTAGTTATATAGGATGGTGTGTATATACAGTATAGACAGTAGTTATATAGCATGGTGTGTATAGACAGTAGTTATATAGGATGGTGTGTATAGACAGTAGTTATATAGGATGGTGTGTATATACAGTATAGACAGTAGTTATATAGCATGGTGTGTATAGACAGTAGTTATATAGGGTGGTGTGTATAGACAGTATAAACAGTAGTTATATAGGATGGTGTGTATAGACAGTAGTTATATAGGATGGTGTGTATAGACAGTATAGACAGTAGTTATATAGGATGGTGTGTGTATAGACAGTATAGACAGTAGTTATATAGGGTGGTGTGTATAGACAGTAGTTATATAGGATGGTGTGTATAGACAGTAGTTATATAGGATGGTGTGTATAGACAGTAGTTATATAGGATGGTGTGTATAGACAGTAGTTATATAGGATGTTGTGTATAGACAGTAGTTATATAGGATGGTGTGTATAGACAGTAGTTATATAGGATGGTGTGTATATACAGTATAGAGAGTAGTTATATAGCATGGTGTGTATAGACAGTAGTTATATAGGGTGGTGTGTATAGACAGTATAAACAGTAGTTATATAGGATGGTGTGTATAGACAGTAGTTATATAGGATGGTGTGTATAGACAGTATAGACAGTAGTTATATAGGATGGTGTGTATAGACAGTATAGACAGTAGTTATATAGGATGGTGTGTATAGACAGTAGTTATATATGATGGTGTGTATAGACAGTAGTTATATAGGATGGTGTGTATAGACAGTATAGACAGTAGTTATATAGGATGGTGTGTATATACAGTATAGACAGTAGTTATATAGCATGGTGTGTATAGACAGTAGTTATATAGGATGGTGTGTATAGACAGTAGTTATATAGGATGGTGTGTATATACAGTATAGACAGTAGTTATATAGCATGGTGTGTATAGACAGTAGTTATATAGGGTGGTGTGTATAGACAGTATAAACAGTAGTTATATAGGATGGTGTGTATAGACAGTAGTTATATAGGATGGTGTGTATAGACAGTATAGACAGTAGTTATATAGGATGGTGTGTGTATAGACAGTATAGACAGTAGTTATATAGGGTGGTGTGTATAGACAGTAGTTATATAGGATGGTGTGTATAGACAGTAGTTATATAGGATGGTGTGTATAGACAGTAGTTATATAGGATGGTGTGTATAGACAGTAGTTATATAGGATGGTGTGTATAGACAGTAGTTATATAGGATGGTGTGTATAGACAGTATAGACAGTAGTTATATAGGATGGTGTGTATAGACAGTAGTTATATAGGATGGTGTGTATAGACAGTAGTTATATAGGATGGTGTGTATAGACAGTAGTTATATAGGATGGTGTGTATAGACAGTAGTTATATAGGATGGTGTGTATAGACAGTAGTTATATAGGATGGTGTGTATATACAGTAGTTATATAGGATGATGTGTATAGACAGTAGTTATATAGGATGGTGTGTATAGACAGTAGTTATATAGGATGGTGTGTATAGACAGTATAGACAGTAGTTATATAGGATGGTGTGTATATACAGTATAGACAGTAGTTATATAGCATGGTGTGTATAGACAGTAGTTATATAGGATGGTGTGTATAGACAGTAGTTATATAGGATGGTGTGTATATACAGTATAGACAGTAGTTATATAGCATGGTGTGTATAGACAGTAGTTATATAGGGTGGTGTGTATAGACAGTATAAACAGTAGTTATATAGGATGGTGTGTATAGACAGTAGTTATATAGGATGGTGTGTATAGACAGTATAGACAGTAGTTATATAGGATGGTGTGTGTATAGACAGTATAGACAGTAGTTATATAGGGTGGTGTGTATAGACAGTAGTTATATAGGATGGTGTGTATAGACAGTAGTTATATAGGATGGTGTGTATAGACAGTAGTTATATAGGATGGTGTGTATAGACAGTAGTTATATAGGATGTTGTGTATAGACAGTAGTTATATAGGATGGTGTGTATAGACAGTAGTTATATAGGATGGTGTGTATATACAGTATAGAGAGTAGTTATATAGCATGGTGTGTATAGACAGTAGTTATATAGGGTGGTGTGTATAGACAGTATAAACAGTAGTTATATAGGATGGTGTGTATAGACAGTAGTTATATAGGATGGTGTGTATAGACAGTATAGACAGTAGTTATATAGGATGGTGTGTATAGACAGTATAGACACTAGTTATATAGGATGGTGTGTATAGACAGTAGTTATATATGATGGTGTGTATAGACAGTAGTTATATAGGATGGTGTGTATAGACAGTATAGACAGTAGTTATATAGGATGGTGTGTATATACAGTATAGACAGTAGTTATATAGCATGGTGTGTATAGACAGTAGTTATATAGGATGGTGTGTATAGACAGTAGTTATATAGGATGGTGTGTATATACAGTATAGACAGTAGTTATATAGCATGGTGTGTATAGACAGTAGTTATATAGGTGGTGTGTATAGACAGTATAAACAGTAGTTATATAGGATGGTGTGTATAGACAGTAGTTATATAGGATGGTGTGTATAGACAGTATAGACAGTAGTTATATAGGATGGTGTGTGTATAGACAGTATAGACAGTAGTTATATAGGGTGGTGTGTATAGACAGTAGTTATATAGGATGGTGTGTATAGACAGTAGTTATATAGGATGGTGTGTATAGACAGTAGTTATATAGGATGGTGTGTATAGACAGTAGTTATATACAGTAGTTATATAGGATGTTGTGTATAGACAGTAGTTATATAGGATGGTGTGTATAGACAGTAGTTATATAGGATGGTGTGTATATACAGTATAGAGAGTAGTTATATAGCATGGTGTGTATAGACAGTAGTTATATAGGATGGTGTGTATAGACAGTATAGACAGTAGTTATATAGGATGGTGTGTGTATAGACAGTATAGACAGTAGTTATATAGGGTGGTGTGTATAGACAGTAGTTATATAGGATGGTGTGTATAGACAGTAGTTATATAGGATGGTGTGTATAGACAGTAGTTATATAGGATGGTGTGTATAGACAGTAGTTATATAGGATGTTGTGTATAGACAGTAGTTATATAGGATGGTGTGTATAGACAGTATAGACAGTAGTTATATAGGATGGTGTGTGTATAGACAGTATAGACAGTAGTTATATAGGGTGGTGTGTATAGACAGTAGTTATATAGGATGGTGTGTATAGACAGTAGTTATATAGGATGGTGTGTATAGACAGTAGTTATATAGGATGGTGTGTATAGACAGTAGTTATATAGGATGGTGTGTATAGACAGTAGTTATATAGGATGGTGTGTATAGACAGTAGTTATATAGGATGGTGTGTATAGACAGTAGTTATATAGGATGGTGTGTATATACAGTAGTTATATAGGATGATGTGTATAGACAGTAGTTATATAGGATGGTGTGTATAGACAGTAGTTATATAGGATGGTGTGTATAGACAGTATAGACAGTAGTTATATAGGATGGTGTGTATATACAGTATAGACAGTAGTTATATAGCATGGTGTGTATAGACAGTAGTTATATAGGATGGTGTGTATAGACAGTAGTTATATAGGATGGTGTGTATATACAGTATAGACAGTAGTTATATAGCATGGTGTGTATAGACAGTAGTTATATAGGGTGGTGTGTATAGACAGTATAAACAGTAGTTATATAGGATGGTGTGTATAGACAGTAGTTATATAGGATGGTGTGTATAGACAGTATAGACAGTAGTTATATAGGATGGTGTGTGTATAGACAGTATAGACAGTAGTTATATAGGGTGGTGTGTATAGACAGTAGTTATATAGGATGGTGTGTATAGACAGTAGTTATATAGGATGGTGTGTATAGACAGTAGTTATATAGGATGGTGTGTATAGACAGTAGTTATATAGGATGTTGTGTATAGACAGTAGTTATATAGGATGGTGTGTATAGACAGTAGTTATATAGGATGGTGTGTATATACAGTATAGAGAGTAGTTATATAGCATGGTGTGTATAGACAGTAGTTATATAGGGTGGTGTGTATAGACAGTATAAACAGTAGTTATATAGGATGGTGTGTATAGACAGTAGTTATATAGGATGGTGTGTATAGACAGTATAGACAGTAGTTATATAGGATGGTGTGTATAGACAGTATAGACAGTAGTTATATAGGATGGTGTGTATAGACAGTAGTTATATATGATGGTGTGTATAGACAGTAGTTATATAGGATGGTGTGTATAGACAGTATAGACAGTAGTTATATAGGATGGTGTGTATATACAGTATAGACAGTAGTTATATAGCATGGTGTGTATAGACAGTAGTTATCTAGGATGGTGTGTATAGACAGTAGTTATATAGGATGGTGTGTATATACAGTATAGACAGTAGTTATATAGCATGGTGTGTATAGACAGTAGTTATATAGGGTGGTGTGTATAGACAGTATAAACAGTAGTTATATAGGATGGTGTGTATAGACAGTAGTTATATAGGATGGTGTGTATAGACAGTATAGACAGTAGTTATATAGGATGGTGTGTGTATAGACAGTATAGACAGTAGTTATATAGGGTGGTGTGTATAGACAGTAGTTATATAGGATGGTGTGTATAGACAGTAGTTATATAGGATGTTGTGTATAGACAGTAGTTATATAGGATGGTGTGTATAGACAGTAGTTATATAGGATGGTGTGTATATACAGTATAGAGAGTAGTTATATAGCATGGTGTGTATAGACAGTAGTTATATAGGGTGGTGTGTATAGACAGTATAAACAGTAGTTATATAGGATGGTGTGTATAGACAGTAGTTATATATGATGGTGTGTATAGACAGTAGTTATATAGGATGGTGTGTATAGACAGTATAGACAGTAGTTATATAGGATGGTGTGTATATACAGTATAGACAGTAGTTATATAGCATGGTGTGTATAGACAGTAGTTATATAGGATGGTGTATATAGACAGTAGTTATATAGGATGGTGTGTATATACAGTATAGAGAGTAGTTATATAGCATGGTGGGTATAGACAGTAGTTATATAGGGTGGTGTGTATAGACAGTATAAACAGTAGTTATATAGGATGGTGTGTATAGACAGTAGTTATATAGGATGGTGTGTATAGACAGTATAGACAGTAGTTATATAGGATGGTGTGTATAGACAGTATAGACAGTAGTTATATAGGGTGGTGTGTATAGACAGTAGTTATATAGGATGGTGTGTATAGACAGTATAGACAGTAGTTATATAGGATGGTGTGTATAGACAGTATAGACAGTAGTTATATAGGATGGTGTGTATAGACAGTAGTTATATAGGATGGTGTGTATAGACAGTATAGACAGTAGTTATATAGGATGGTGTGTATAGACAGTAGTTATATAGGATGTTGTGTATAGACAGTAGTTATATAGGATGGTGTGTATAGACAGTAGTTTTATAGGATGGTGTGTATAGACAGTAGTTATATAGGATGGTGTGTATAGACAGTAGTTATATAGGATGGTGTGTATAGACAGTAGTTATATAGGATGGTGTGTATAGACAGTAGTTATATAGGATGGTGTGTATAGACAGTATAAACAGTAGTTATATAGGATGGTGTGTATAGACAGTAGTTATATAGGATGGTGTGTATAGACAGTATAAACAGTAGTTATATAGGATGGTGTGTATAGACAGTAGTTATATAGGATGGTATGTATAGACAGTAGTTATATAGGATGGTGTGTATAGACAGTAGTTATATAGGATGGTGTGTATAGACAGTAGTTATATAGGATGGTGTGTATAGACAGTAGTTATATAGGATGGTGTGTATAGACAGTAGTTATATAGGATGGTGTGTATAGACAGTAGTTATATAGGATGGTGTGTATAGACAGTATAGACAGTAGTTATATAGGATGGTGTGTATAGACAGTAGTTATATAGGATGGTGTGTATAGACAGTAGTTATATAGGATGGTGTGTATAGACAGTAGTTATATAGGATGGTGTGTATAGACAGTATAGACAGTAGTTATATAGGATGGTGTGTATAGACAGTAGTTATATAGGATGGTGTGTATAGACAGTATAGACAGTAGTTATATAGGATGGTGTGTATAGACAGTAGTTATATAGGATGGTGTGTATAGACAGTAGTTATATAGGATGGTGTGTATAGACAGTAGTTATATAGGATGGTGTGTATAGACAGTAGTTATATAGGATGGTGTGTATAGACAGTAGTTATATAGGATGGTGTGTATAGACAGTAGTTATATAGGGATGGTGTGTATAGACAGTAGTTATATAGGATGGTGTGTATATACAGTAGTTATATAGGATGGTGTGTATAGACAGTAGTTATATAGGATGGTGTGTATAGACAGTAGTTATATAGGATGGTGTGTATAGACAGTAGTTATATAGGATGGTGTGTATAGACAGTAGTTATATAGGATGGTGTGTATAGACAGTAGTTTATATAGGATGGATGTGTATAGACAGTAGTTATATAGGATGGTGTGTATAGACAGTAGTTATATAGGATGGTGTGTATAGACAGTAGTTATATAGGATGGTGTGTATAGACAGTATAGACAGTAGTTATATAGGATGGTGTGTATAGACAGTATAGACAGTAGTTATATAGGATGGTGTGTATAGACAGTAGTTATATAGGATGGTGTGTATAGACAGTAGTTATATAGGATGGTGTGTATAGACAGTAGTTATATAGGATGGTGTGTATAGACAGTAGTTATATAGGATGGTGTGTATAGACAGTAGTTATATAGGATGGTGTGTATAGACAGTAGTTATATAGGATGGTGTGTATAGACAGTAGTTATATAGGATGGTGTGTATAGACAGTAGTTATATAGGATGGTGTGTATAGACAGTAGTTATATAGGATGGTGTGTATAGACAGTAGTTATATAGGATGGTGTGTATAGACAGTCGTTATATAGGATGGTGTGTATAGACAGTAGTTATATAGGATGGTGTGTATAGACAGTAGTTATATAGGATGGTGTGTATAGACAGTAGTTATATAGGATGGTGTGTATAGACAGTAGTTATATAGGATGGTGTGTATAGACAGTAGTTATATAGGATGGTGTGTATAGACAGTATAGACAGTAGTTATATAGGATGGTGTGTATAGACAGTAGTTATATAGGATGGTGTGTATAGACAGTATAGACAGTAGTTATATAGGATGGTGTGTATAGACAGTAGTTATATAGGATGGTGTGTATAGACAGTATAGACAGTAGTTATATAGGATGGTGTGTATAGACAGTAGTTATATAGGATGGTGTGTATAGACAGTAGTTATATAGGATGGTGTGTATAGACAGTAGTTATATAGGATGGTGTGTATAGACAGTAGTTATATAGGATGGTGTGTATAGACAGTAGTTATATAGGATGGTGTGTATAGACAGTAGTTATATAGGATGGTGTGTATAGACAGTAGTTATACAGGATGGTGTGTATAGACAGTATAGACAGTAGTTATACAGGATGTTGTGTATAGACAGTAGTTATATAGGATGGTGTGTATAGACAGTAGTTATATAGGATGGTGTGTATAGACAGTAGTTATATAGGATGGTGTGTATAGACAGTAGTTATATAGGATGGTGTGTATAGACAGTAGTTATATAGGATGGTGTGTATAGACAGTATAGACAGTAGTTATATAGGATGGTGTGTATAGACAGTAGTTATATAGGATGGCGTGTATAGACAGTATAGACAGTAGTTATATAGGATGGTGTGTATAGACAGTAGTTATATAGGATGGTGTGTATAGACAGTAGTTATATAGGATGGTGTGTATAGACAGTAGTTATATAGGATGGTGTGTATAGGCAGTAGTTATATAGGATGGTGTGTATAGACAGTAGTTATATAGGATGGTGTGTATAGACAGTAGTTATATAGGATGGTGTGTATAGACAGTAGTTATATAGGATGGTGTGTATAGACAGTATAGACAGTAGTTATATAGGATGGTGTGTATAGACAGTAGTTATATAGGATGGTGTGTATAGACAGTAGTTATATAGGATGGTGTGTATAGACAGTAGTTATATAGGATGGTGTGTATAGACAGTAGTTATATAGGATGGTGTGTATAGACAGTATAGACAGTAGTTATATAGGATGGTGTGTATAGACAGTAGTTATATAGGATGGCGTGTATAGACAGTATAGACAGTAGTTATATAGGATGGTGTGTATAGACAGTAGTTATATAGGATGGTGTGTATAGACAGTAGTTATATAGGATGGTGTGTATAGACAGTAGTTATATAGGATGGTGTGTATAGACAGTAGTTATATAGGATGGTGTGTATAGACAGTAGTTATATAGGATGGTGTGTATAGACAGTAGTTATATAGGATGGTGTGTATAGACAGTAGTTATATAGGATGGTGTGTATAGACAGTAGTTATATAGGATGGTGTGTATAGACAGTATAGACAGTAGTTATATAGGATGGTGTGTATAGACAGTAGTTATATAGGATGGTGTGTATAGACAGTATAGACAGTAGTTATATAGGATGGTGTGTATAGACAGTAGTTATATAGGATGGTGTGTATAGACAGTATAGACAGTAGTTATATAGGATGGTGTGTATAGACAGTAGTTATATAGGATGGTGTGTATAGCCAGTAGTTATATAGGATGGTGTGTATAGACAGTAGTTATATAGGATGGTGTGTATAGACAGTAGTTATATAGGATGGTGTGTATAGACAGTAGTTATATAGGATGGTGTGTATAGACAGTAGTTATATAGGATGGTGTGTATAGACAGTAGTTATACAGGATGGTGTGTATAGACAGTATAGACAGTAGTTATACAGGATGGTGTGTATAGACAGTAGTTATATAGGATGGTGTGTATAGACAGTAGTTATATAGGATGGTGTGTATAGACAGTAGTTATATAGGATGGTGTGTATAGACAGTAGTTATATAGGATGGTGTGTATAGACAGTAGTTATATAGGATGGTGTGTATAGACAGTATAGACAGTAGTTATATAGGATGGTGTGTATAGACAGTAGTTATATAGGATGGCGTGTATAGACAGTATAGACAGTAGTTATATAGGATGGTGTGTATAGACAGTAGTTATATAGGATGGTGTGTATAGACAGTAGTTATATAGGATGGTGTGTATAGACAGTAGTTATATAGGTAGGCAGTAGTTATATAGGATGGTGTGTATAGACAGTAGTTATATAGGATGGTGTGTATAGACAGTAGTTATATAGGATGGTGTGTATAGACAGTAGTTATACAGGATGGTGTATAGACAGTATAGACAGTAGTTATATAGGATGGTGTGTATAGACAGTAGTTATATAGGATGGTGTGTATAGACAGTAGTTATATAGGATGGTGTGTATAGACAGTAGTTATATAGGATGGTGTGTATAGACAGTAGTTATATAGGATGGTGTGTATAGACAGTAGTTATATAGGATGGTGTGTATAGACAGTAGTTATATAGGATGGTGTGTATAGACAGTAGTTATATAGGATGGTGTGTATAGACAGTATAGACAGTAGTTATATAGGATGGTGTGTATAGACAGTAGTTATATAGGATGGTGTGTATAGACAGTAGTTATATAGGATGGTGTGTATAGACAGTAGTTATATAGGATGGTGTGTATAGACAGTAGTTATATAGGATGGTGTGTATAGACAGTAGTTATATATAGGATGGTGTGTATAGACAGTAGTTATATAGGATGGTGTGTATAGACAGTAGGATTATAGACAGTAGTTATATAGGATGGTGTGTATAGACAGTATAGACAGTAGTTATATAGGATGGTGTGTATAGACAGTAGTTATATAGGATGGTTTGTATAGACAGTAGTTATATAGGATGGTGTGTATAGACAGTAGTTATATAGGATGGTGTGTATAGACAGTAGTTATACAGGATGGTGTGTATAGACATTAGTTATATAGGATGGTGTGTATAGACAGTAGTTATACAGGATGGTGTGTATAGACATTAGTTATATAGGATGGTGTGTATAGACAGTAGTTATATAGGATGGTGTGTATAGACAGTAGTTATATAGGATGGTGTGTATAGGCAGTAGTTATATAGGATGGTGTGTATAGACAGTAGTTATATAGGATGGTGTGTATAGACAGTAGTTATATAGATGATGTATAGACAGTGTTATACAGGATAGACAGTAGTTATATAGGATGGTGTGTATAGACAGTAGTTATATAGGATGGTGTGTATAGACAGTAGTTATACAGGATGGTGTGTATAGACATTAGTTATATAGGATGGTGTGTATAGACAGTAGTTATATAGGATGGTGTGTATAGACAGTAGTTATATAGGATGGTGTGTATAGACAGTAGTTATACAGGATGGTGTGTATAGACAGTATAGACAGTAGTTATATAGGATGGTGTGTATAGACAGTAGTTATATAGGATGGTGTGTATAGGCAGTAGTTATATAGGATGGTGTGTATAGACAGTAGTTATATAGGATGGTGTGTATAGACAGTAGTTATATAGGATGGTGTGTATAGACAGTAGTTATACAGGATGGTGTGTATAGACAGTATAGACAGTAGTTATATAGGATGGTGTGTATAGACAGTAGTTATATAGGATGGTGTGTATAGACAGTAGTTATATAGGATGGTGTGTATAGACAGTAGTTATATAGGATGGTGTGTATAGACAGTAGTTATATAGGATGGTGTGTATAGACAGTAGTTATTATAGGATGGTGTGTATAGACAGTATAGACAGTAGTTATATAGGATGGTGTGTATAGACAGTAGTTATATAGGATGGTGTGTATAGACAGTATAGACAGTAGTTATATAGGATGGTGTGTATAGACAGTAGTTATATAGGATGGTGTGTATAGACAGTAGTTATATAGGATGGTGTGTATAGACAGTAGTTATATAGGATGGTGTGTATAGACAGTAGTTATATAGGATGGTGTGTATAGACAGTAGTTATACAGGATGGTGTGTATAGACAGTAGTTATACAGGATGGTGTGTATAGACAGTAGTTATATAGGATGGTGTGTATAGACAGTATAGACAGTAGTTATATAGGATGGTGTGTATAGACAGTAGTTATATAGGATGGTTTGTATAGACAGTAGTTATATAGGATGGTGTGTATAGACAGTAGTTATATAGGATGGTGTGTATAGACAGTAGTTATACAGGATGGTGTGTATAGACATTAGTTATATAGGATGGTGTGTATAGACAGTAGTTATACAGGATGGTGTGTATAGACATTAGTTATATAGGATGGTGTGTATAGACATTAGTTATATAGGATGGTGTGTATAGACAGTAGTTATTATAGGATGGTGTGTATAGACAGTATAGACAGTAGTTATATAGGATGGTGTGTATAGACAGTAGTTATATAGGATGGTGTGTATAGACATTAGTTATATAGGATGGTGTGTATAGACAGTAGTTATACAGGATGGTGTGTATAGACATTAGTTATATAGGATGGTGTGTATAGACAGTAGTTATATAGGATGGTGTGTATAGACAGTAGTATACCAACTAAAACAAACAATAACACAACTTTTTTTTTTACTTTCTCACTTTTGCACAACATTATCACTACTTACAGACCGTCATCTGCTCATCTGCTCACTCCAGTGTTAATCTGCTAAATTGTAATTACTTCACTACTATTAAATATATATAAGCCTATTTATTGCCTTACCTCCTCACGCCATTTTGAACACACTGTATATAGACACTGTATACATAATGTATATAGATTTTTTTATATTGTGTTATTGACTGTACGTTTGTTTATGTGTAACTCTGTGTTGTTGTTTGTGTCGCACTGCTTTGCTTTATCTTGGCCAGGTCTCAGTTGTAAATGAGAACTTGTTCTCAACTAGCCTACCTGGTTAAATAAAGGTGTTCTCAACTAGCCTACCTGGTTAAATAAAGGTGTTCTCAACTAGCCTACCTGGTGAAATAAAGGTGTTCTCAACTAGCCTACCTGGTTAAATAAAGGTGTTCTCAACTGGCCTACCTGGTTAAATAAAGGTGTTCTCAACTAGCCTACCTGGTTAAATAAAGGTGTTCTCAACTAGCCTACCTGGTTAAATAAAGGTGTTCTCAACTGGCCTACCTGGTTAAATAAAGGTGTTCTCAAATAGCCTACCTGGTTAAATAAAGGTGTTCTCAACTAGCCTACCTGGTGAAATAAAGGTGTTCTCAACTAGCCTACCTCGTTAAATAAAGGTGTTCTCTACTAGCCTACCTGGTTAAATAAAGGTGTTCTCAACTAGCCTACCTGGTTAAATAAAGGTGTTCTCAACTAGCCTACCTGGTTAAATAAAGGTGTTCTCAACTAGCCTACCTGGTTAAATAAAGGTGTTCTCAACTAGCCTACCTGGTTAAATAAAGGTGTTCTCAACTAGCCTACCTGGTTAAATAAAGGTGAAATAAAAATATTAATAACGCTCTGCCTTTATTTTTGTACTACTGCTACTGGCTGTTTATTATATATGCATAGTCACTTTACCCCTACCTACATGTACAAATTACCTCTTACCTGAACCCCTACCTACATGTACAAATGACCTCTAACCTGAACCCCTACCTACATGTACAAATTACCTCTAACCTGAACCCCTACCTACATGTACAAATTACCTCTAACCTGAACCCCTACCTAAATGTACAAATTACCTCTAACCTGAACCCCTACCTAAATGTACAAATTACCTCTAACCTGAACCCCTACCTAAATGTACAAATTACCTCTAACCTGAACCCCTACCTACATGTACAGATTACCTCCACTAACCTGTACCCCTACCTACATGTACAAATTACCTCCACTATGTCACGCGTTAGTCATTGTATTTTGTGTTTTTGTTATATGTTTGGGTAGGCCAGGGTGTGACATGGGTTTATATGTTGTATTCGTATTGGGGTTTGTATTATTTGGGATTGCGGCTGATTAGGGGTGTGTCTAGTTAGGCTTGGCTGCCTGAGGCGAGTCAGGTGCTTGTCGTTGTCTCTGATTGAGAACCGTATTTAGGTAGCCTGAGTTCACGTTGTATTTTGTGGGTGTTTGTTCCTGTCTCTGTGTAGTGTTCACCAGATAGGCTGTAATAGGTTTCACGTTCCGTTTGTTGTTTTTGTATTTAGTTCAGTTATTTCATGTACCGCGATACTTTCATTAAAGTCATGAGTAACGTACACGCTGCATTTCGGTCTGACTCTCTTCATTCAACAGACGAACACCGTTACAGAAACACCCACCACTCACAGACCGAGCAGCGTGTGAACTGGCAGGAGCTAAAGGACGAAGTTATGGACAGCAGAAGCATGGAGTATACAACGTGGGAGGAAATCGACAGGTGGGCGGCCGACCCAGAGAGAGTGCAGGCGCCCGCCTGGGATTCGCTTCAGCAGTGCGAAGAGGGCTACAGGCTAATGGAGTCAAAAAGAAAACACGGCGACGCAGAGCGAAAACCGAAAGTAACGGGGAGAGCACAGAGAGAGAGTGGCTGAGTCAGGAGTCAGACCTGAGCCTACTCTCCCTGTTAATCGTGAAGTGCAGTTGCAGTGGGAGAGGCTGCACCACTTGGAGATTTGGACATGGGAGGAGGAATTAGACGGAAAAGGACCCTGGGCGCAGCCGGGAGAATATCGCCGTCCCAAGGATGAAATAGACGCTGCTAAAGCGGAGAGGCGCAGGTATGAGGAGGCTGCACGGCGACGCGGTTGGAAGCTAGAAAAACAGCCCCAAAAAATTATTGGGGAGGGGGCTAAAAGGGAGAATAGTTATGCCAGGTAGGAGACCTGCGCAAACTCCCTGTGCTCACCGTTGGGCTAGAGAGACCGGGCAGGCACCGTGTTATGCTATGGAGCGCACAGTGTTTCCAGTGCGGGTGCAGAGCCAGGTGCAGCACATACCAGCCCTTCCTATTGGCCGGGCTAGAGTGGTCATCGAGCCAGGTAAGCTTGGGCAGGCTCGGTGCTCAAGATCTCCAGTGCGCCTGCACGGTCCGGTCTAACCAGAGCCACCTCTACACACCAGTCCTCCGGTAGCAGCTCCCCGCACCAGGCTTCCTATGCGTGTCCTAGATCCAGTACCACCAGTTCCAGCACCACGCACCAGGCCTCCAGTGTGCCTCGCCTGTTTAGCACAGCCAGAGCCTTTCTCCTCTCCTGCGCTGCCGGAGTCTCCAGTCTGCCCAGTGCGGCCAGTGCTCCCAGTCTGCCCAGCGCCGCCAGTGCTCCCAGTCTGCCCAGCGCCGCCAGTGCTCCCAGTCTGCCCAGCGCGGCCAGTGCTCCCAGTCTGCCCAGCGCCGCCAGTGCTCCCAGTCTGCTCAGCGCCGCCAGTGCTCCCAGTCTGCCCAGTGCTCCCAGTCTGCCCAGCACCGCCAGTGCTCCCAGTCTGCCCAGCGCCGCCAGTGCCGCCAGTCTGCCCAGCGCTGACCGACAACCAGTCTCTTCCAGATCTGCCCGACAACCAGTCTCTTCCAGATCTGCTCGACAACCAGTCTCTTCCAGATCTGCTCGACAACCAGTCTCTTCCAGATCTGGCAGCCAGCCAGGATTTACCGGAGCCTACTACCTGCCTGAGCTTCATCTCAGTACTGGGCTTCCTCTCAGTACTGGGCTTCCTCTCAGTACCGTGCTTCCCCTCAGTCCCGAGCTGCTCCGGTCCCGAGCTGCCCCTCTGTCCTGAGCTGCCCCTCTGTCCCGGGCTGCCCCTCTGTCCCGGGCTGCCCCTCTGTCCCGGGCTGCCCCTCTGTCCCGGGCTGCCCCTCTGTCCCGAGCTGCCCCTCTGTCCCGAGCTGCCCCTCTG
This sequence comes from Oncorhynchus gorbuscha, assembly GCF_021184085.1. Lineage (NCBI taxonomy): Eukaryota > Metazoa > Chordata > Actinopteri > Salmoniformes > Salmonidae > Oncorhynchus > Oncorhynchus gorbuscha. Next base: position 2,857,560 of record NC_060179.1, on the reverse strand, counting down.
TCCCGAGCTGCCCCTCTGTCCTGAGATGCCCCTCTGTCCTGAGATGCCCCTCTGTCCCGAGCTGCTCCTCAGTTATGTGGGGATCTGGGTGAGGACTATTAGGCCATGGTCGCCGGAGAAGGTGGATTATCCCAGGACGCGAAGGGGAGGAACTAGGACATTAATGGAGACCCGAGCCAGAACCGCCACCATGGACAGACGCCCACCCGGACCCTCCCTATGCTCTTGAGGTGCGTCCGGGAGTCCGCACCTCAGGGGGGGGGGTTCTGTCACGCCTTGGTCATTGTATTTTGTGTTTTTGTTATATGTTTGGGTAGGCCAGGGTGTGACATGTGTTTATATGTTGTATTCGTATTGGGGTTTGTATTATTTGGGATTGCGGCTGATTAGGGGTGTGTCTAGTTAGGCTTGGCTGCCTGAGGCGATTCTCAATCAGAGTCACGTGCTTGTCGTTGTCTCTGATTGAGAACCGTATTTAGACAGCCTGACTTTCGCTGTGTATTTTGTGGGTGATTGTTCCTGTCTCTGTGTAGTGTTCACCAGATAGGCTGTAATAGGTTTCACGTTCCGTTTGTTGTTTTTGTATTTAGTTCAGTTATTTCATGTTCCGCAATACTTTCATTAAAGTCATGAGTAACCTACACGCTGCATTTCGGTCTGACTCTCTTCATTCAACAGACGAATGCAGTTACACACTAACCTGTACCCCTACCTACATGTACAAATTACCTCTTACCTGAACCCCTACCTACATGTACAAATTACCTCTTACCTGAACCCCTACCTACATGTACAAATTACCTCTTACCTGAACGCCTACCTAAATGTACAAATTACCTCTAACCTGAACCCCTACCTACATGTACAAATTACCTCCACTAACCTGTACCCCTACCTACATGTACAAATTACCTCTTACCTGAACCCCTACCTCCATGTACAAATGACCTCTTACCTGAACCCCAACCTACATGTACAAATTACCTCTTACCTGAACCCCTACCTAAATGTACAAATTACTTCTAACCTGAACCCCTACCTACATGTACAGATTACCTCCACTAACCTGTACCCCTACCTACATGTACAAATTACCTCCACTAACCTGTACCCCTACCTACATGTACAAATGACCTCTTACCTGAACCCCTACCTACATGTACAAATGACCTCTTACCTGAACCCCAACCTACATGTACAAATTACCTCTAACCTGAACCCCCACCTACATGTACAAATTACCTCTAACCTGTACCCCTACCTACATGTACAAATTACCTCTTACCTGAACCCCTACCTAAATGTACAAATTACCTCTAACCTGTACCCCTACCTAAATGTACAAATTACCTCTAACCTGTACCCCCACCTACATGTACAAATTACCTCTAACCTGTACCCCTACCTACATGTACAAATTACCTCTAACCTGTACCCCTACCTACATGTACAAATTACCTTGACTAAACTGTACCCTGCACATTGACTCAGTACCGGTACCCCCTGTATAGAGCCTCATTACTAACCTGTACCCTGCACATTGACTCTGTACCGGTACCCCCTGTATATAGCCTCCACATTGACTCTGTACCGTTACATCCTGTATATAGCCTCCACATTGACTATGTACCGGTACCCCCTGTATATAGCCTCCACATTGACTCTGTACCAGTACCCCCTATAATAATAATATATATATATAATAATAATAATATAATAATATATAGCCTCCACATTGACTCTGTGCCGGTACCCCCTGTATATAGCCTCCACATTGACTCTGTACCGGTACCCCTGTATATAGCCTCCACATTGACTCTGTACCGGTACCCCTGTATATAGCCTCCACATTGACTCTGTACCGGTACCCCCTGTATATAGCCTCCACATTGACTTAGTACCGGTACCCCCTGTATATAGCCTCCACGTTGACTCTGTACCGGTACCCCCTGTATATAGCCTCCACATTGACTTAGTACCGGTACCCCCTGTATATAGCCTCCACATTGACTATGTACCGGTACCCCCTGTATATAGCCTCCACATTGACTCTGTACCAGTACCCCCTATAATAATAATATATATATATAATAATAATATAATAATATATAGCCTCCACATTGACTCTGTACCGGTAACCCCTGTATATAGCCTCCGCATTGACTCTGTGCCGGTACCCCCTGTATATAGCCTCCACATTGACTCTGTACCGGTACCCCCTGTATATAGCCTCCACATTGACTTAGTACCGGTACCCCCTGTATATAGCCTCCACGTTGACTCTGTACCGGTACCCCCTGTATATAGCCTCCACATTGTCTTAGTACCGGTACACCCTGTATATAGCCTCCACATTGACTCTGTACCGGTACCCCCTGTATATAGCCTCCACATTGACTTAGTACCGGTAGCCCTGTATATAGCCTCCACATTGACTCTGTACTGGTACCCCCAGTATATTGCCTCATTATTGTTGTTTTATTGTGTTATTTTATACTTTAGATTATCTAATCAATATTTTCTTATCTTTATTTCTTGAACTGCAATAATGGTTAAGGGCATGTTAGTAAGCCTTTTACGGCAAGGTCTACACCTGTCTCCACCTGTCTACACCTGTGTCAACCTGTCTACACCTGTCTACACAGGTCTACACCTGTCTACACCTGTCTAGACCTGTCTACACGTGTCTAGACCTGTCTACACCTGTCTCCACCTGTCTCCACCTGTCTACACCTGTCTACACCTGTCTCCACCTGTCTACACCTGTCTCCACCTGTCTACACCTGTCTCCACCTGTCTACACCTGTCTCAACCTGTCTACACCTGTCTACACAGGTCTACACCTGTCTCCACCTTTCTACACCTGTCTCCACCTGTCCACACCTGTCTCCACCTGTCTACACCTGTCTACACCTGTCTACACCTGTTGTATTCAACATTACACGGTGAGGTCTACTACACCTGTTGTATTCAACATTACACTGTGAGGTCTACACCTGTTGTACATTTACATTTACATTTAAGTCATTTAGCAGACGCTCTTATCCAGAGCGAATTACAGATTGGTGCATTCACCTTATGACATCCAGTGGAACAGCCACTTTACAATAGTGCATCTAAATATTTTAAGGGGGGGGTGAGAAGGATTACTTTATCCTATCCTAGGTATTCCTTAAAGAGGTGGGGTTTCAGGTGCCTCCGGAAGGTGGTGATTGACTCCGCTGTCCTGGCGTCGTGAGGGAGTTTGTTCCACCATTGGGGGGCCAGAGCAGCGAACAGTTTTGAATGGGCTGAGCGGGAACTGTACTTCCTCAGTGGTAGGGAGGCGAGCAGGCCAGAGGTGGATGAACGCAGTGCCCTTGTTTGGGTGTAGGGCCTGATCAGAGCCTGGAGGTACTGAGGTGCCGTTCCCCACACAGCTCCGTAGGCAAGCACCATGGTCTTGTAGCGGATGCGAGCTTCAACTGGAAGCCAGTGGAGAGAGCGGAGGAGCGGGGTGACGTGAGAGAACTTGAGAAGGTTGAACACCAGACGGGCTGCGGCGTTCTGGATGAGTTGTAGGGGTTTAATGGCACAGGCAGGGAGCCCGGCCAACAGCGAGTTGCAGTAATCCAGACGGGAGATGACAAGTGCCTGGATTAGGACCTGCGCCGCTTCCTGTGTGAGGCAGGGTCGTACTCTGCGGATGTTGTAGAGCATGAACCTACAGGAACGGGCCACCGCCTTGATGTTAGTTGAGAACGACAGGGTGTTGTCCAGGATCACGCCAAGGTTCTTAGCGTTCTGGGAGGAGGACACAATGGAGTTGTCAACCGTGATGGCGAGATCATGGAACGGGCAGTCCTTCCCCGGGAGGAAGAGCAGCTCCGTCTTGCCGAGGTTCAGCTTGAGGTGGTGATCCGTCATCCACACTGATATGTCTGCCAGACATGCAGAGATGCGATTCGCCACCTGGTCATCAGAAGGGGGAAAGGAGAAGATTAATTGTGTGTCGTCTGCATAGCAATGATAGGAGAGACCATGTGAGGTTATGACAGAGCCAAGTGACTTGGTGTATAGCGAGAATAGGAGATGGCCTAGAACAGAGCCCTGGGGGACACCAGTGGTGAGAGCGCGTGGTGAGGAGACAGATTCTCGCCACGCTACCTGGTAGGAGCGACCTGTCAGGTAGGACGCAATCCAAGCGTGGGCCGCGCCGGAGATGCACAACTCGGAGAGGGTGGAGAGGAGGATCTGATGGTTCACAGTATCGAAGGCAGCCGATAGGTCTAGAAGGATGAGAGCAGAGGAGAGAGAGTTAGCTTTAGCAGTGCGGAGCGCCTCCGTGACACAGATAAGAGCAGTCTCAGTTGAATGACTAGTCTTGAAACCTGACTGATTTGGATCAAGAAGGTCATTCTGAGAGAGATAGCGGGAGAGCTGGCCAAGGACGGCACGTTCAAGAGTTTTGGAGAGAAAAGAAAGAAGGGATAATGGTCTGTAGTTGTTGACATCTGAGGGATCGAGTGTAGGTTTTTTCAGAAGGGGTGCAACTCTCGCTCTCTTGAAGACGGAAGGGACGTAGCCAGCGGTCAGGGATGAGTTGATGAGCGAGGTGAGGTAAGGGAGAAGGTCTCCGGAAATGGTCTGGAGAAGAGAGGAGGGGATAGGGTCAAGCGGGCAGGTTGTTGGGCGGCCGGCCGTCACAAGACGCGAGATTTCATCTGGAGAGAGAGGGGAGAAAGAGGTCAGAGCACAGGGTAGGGTAGTGTGAGCAGAACCAGCGGTGTCGTTTGACTTAGCAAACGAGGATCGGATGTCGTCTACCTTCTTTTCAAAATGGTTGATGAAGTCATCTGCAGAGAGGGGAGGGGGGGGGGATTCAGGAGGGAGGAGAAGGTGGCAAAGAGCTTCCTAGGGTTAGAGGCAGATGCTTGGAATTTAGAGTGGTAGAAAGTGGCTTTAGCAGCAGAGACAGAGGAGGAAAATGTAGAGAGGAGGGAGTGAAAGGATGCCAGGTCCGCAGGGAGGCGAGTTTTCCTCCATTTCCGCTCGGCTGCCCGGAGCCCTGTTCTGTGAGCTCGCAATGAGTCGCCGAGCCACGGAGCGGGAGGGGAGGACCGAGCCGGCCTGGAGGATAGGGTACATAGAGAGTCAAAGGATGCAGAAAGGGAGTAGAGGAGGGTTGAGGAGGCAGAATCAGGAGATAGGTTGGAGAAGGTTTGAGCAGAGGGAAGAGATGATAGGATGGAAGAGGAGAGAGTAGCGGGGGAGAGAGAGCGAAGGTTGGGACGGCGCGATACCATCCGAGTAGGGGCAGTGTGGGAAGTGTTGGATGAGAGCGAGAGGGAAAAGGATACAAGGTAGTGGTCGGAGACTTGGAGGGGAGTTGCAATGAGGTTAGTGGAAGAACAGCATCTAGTAAAGATGAGGTTGAGCGTATTGCCTGCCTTGTGAGTAGGGGGGGAAGGTGAGAGGGTGAGTTCAAAAGAGGAGAGGAGTGGAAAGAGGAGGCAGAGAGGAATGAGTCAAAGGTAGACGTGGGGAGGTTAAAGTCGCCCAGAACTGTGAGAGGTGAGCCGTCCTCAGGAAAGGAGCTTATCAAGGCATCAAGCTCATTGATGAACTCTCCGAGGGAACCTGGAGGGCGATAAATGATAAGGATGTTAAGCTTGAAAGGGCTGGTAACTGTGACAGCATGGAATTCAAAGGAGGCGATAGACAGATGGGTAAGGGGAGAAAGAGAGAATGACCACTTGGGAGAGATGAGGATCCCGGTGCCACCACCCCGCTGACCAGAAGCTCTCGGGGTGTGCGAGAACACGTGGGCGGACGAAGAGAGAGCAGTAGGAGTAGCAGTGTTATCTGTGGTGATCCATGTTTCCGTCAGTGCCAAGAAGTCGAGGGACTGGAGGGAGGCATAGGCTGAGATGAACTCTGCCTTGTTGGCCGCAGATCGGCAGTTCCAGAGGCTACCGAAGACCTGGAACTCCACGTGGGTCGTGCGCGCTGGGACCACCAGATTAGGGTGGCCGCGGCCACGCGGTGTGGAGCGTTTGTATGGTCTGTGCAGAGAGGAGAGAACAGGGATAGACAGACACATAGTTGACAGGCTACAGAAGAGGCTACGCTAATGCAAAGGAGATTGGAATGACAAGTGGACTACACGTCTCGAATGTTCAGAAAGTTAAGCTTACGTAGCAAGGATCTTATTGACTAAAATGATTAAAATGATACAGTACTGCTGAAGTAGGCTAGCTGGCAGTGGCTGCGTTGTTGACTTTGTAGGCTAGCTGGCAGTGGCTGCGTTGTTGACACTACACTAATCAAGTCGTTCCATTGAGTGTAATAGTTTCTACAGTGCTGCTATTCGGGGGCTAGCTGGCTAGCTAGCAGTGTTGATTACGTTACGTTGCGTTAAAAGAACGACAATAGCTGGCTAGCTAACCTAGAAAATCGCTCTAGACTACACAATTATCTTTGATGCAAAGACGGCTATGTAGCTAGCTATGTAGCTAGCTACGATCAAACAAATCAAACCGTTGTACTGTAATGAAATGAAATGAAAATGTGATACTACCTGTGGAGCGAAGCGGAATGCGACCGGGTTGTTGAGTGCGGAAGTTCTATTCGGTAGACGTTGGCTAGCTGTTGGCTAGCTAGTAGTGTCTCCTACGTTAAGGACGACAAATAGCTGGCTAGCTAACCTCTGTAAATTAAGATAATCACTCTAAGACTACACACTCTAAACTACACAATTATCTTGGATACGAAGACAGCAAAGACAACTATGTAGCTAGCTAACACTACACTAATCAAGTCGTTCAGTTGAGTGTAATAGTTTCTACAGTGCTGCTATTCGGTAGACGGTGGACGATTGCTAGCTGGCTAGCTGCTGGGCAGATAATAATAATAATATAATAATATATGCCATTTAGCAGACGCTTTTATCCAAAGCGACTTACAGTCATGTGTGCATACATTCTACGTATGGGTGGTCCCGGGGATCGAACCCACTACCCTGGCGTTACAAGCGCCATAGCAGTGTAGACTACGTTAGGACGACGAAATACGATAATTATGCAATTATCTTTCATACAAAGACGGCTATGTAGCTAGCTAAGAAGAAATTGCTAAGATTAGACAAATCAAACCGTTGTACTATAATGAAATGTAATGAAAAGTTATACTACCTGCGGACCGAAGTGCGGATGCGACCGCTCGCTCCAACATCCCTTCTAGATGTATTCAACATGTATTCAACATTACACGGTGAGGTCTACACCTGTTGTATTCAACATTTCACATTACACTGTAAGGTCTACTACACCTGTTGTATTCAACATTTCACATTACACTGTAAGGTCTACTACACCTGTTGTATTCAACATTTCACATTACACTGTGAGGTCTACACCTGTTGTATTCAACATTTCACATTACACTGTAAGGTCTACTACACCTGTTGTATTCAACATTTCACATTACACTGTGAGGTCTACTACACCAGTTGTATTCAGTATTTCACTGTGAGGTCTACTACACCTGTTGTATTCAGCATTTCACTGTAAGGTCTACTACACCTGTTGTATTCAGCATTTCACTGTAAGGTCTACTACACCTGTTGTATTCAGCATTTCACTGTGAGGTCTACTACACCTGTTGTATTCAGCATTTCACTGTGAGGACTACTACACCTGTTGTATTCAGCATTTCACTGTAAGGTCTACTACACCTGTTGTATTCAGCATTTCACTGTAAGGTCTACTACACCTGTTGTATTCAGCATTTCACTGTAAGGTCTACTACACCTGTTGTATTCAGCATTTCACTGTGAGGTCTACTACACCAGTTGTATTCAGCATTTCACTGTGAGGTCTACTACACCTGTTGTATTCAGCATTTCACTGTAAGGTCTACTACACCTGTTGTATTCAGCATTTCACTGTGAGGTCTACTACACCTGTTGTATTCAGCATTTCACTGTGAGGACTACTACACCTGTTGTATTCAGCATTTCACTGTAAGGTCTACTACACCTGTTGTATTCAGCATTTCACTGTAAGGTCTACTACACCTGTTGTATTCAGCATTTCACTGTAAGGTCTACTACACCTGTTGTATTCAGCATTTCACTGTGAGGTCTACTACACCTGTTGTATTCAGCATTTCACTGTAAGGTCTACTACACCTGTTGTATTCAGCATTTCACTGTAAGGTCTACTACACCTGTTGTATTCAGCATTTCACTGTAAGGTCTACTACACCTGTTGTATTCAGCATTTCACTGTGAGGTCTACTACACCTGTTGTATTCAGCATTTCACTGTGAGGTCTACTACACCTGTTGTATTCAGCATTTCACTGTGAGGTCTACTACACCTGTTGTATTCAGCATTTCACTGTGAGGTCTAAACCTGTTGTATTCAGCATTTCACTGTGAGGACTACTACACCTGTTGTATTCAGCATTTCACTGTAAGGTCTACTACACCTGTTGTATTCAGCATTTCACTGTAAGGTCTACTACACCTGTTGTATTCAGCATTTCACTGTAAGGTCTACTACACCTGTTGTATTCAGCATTTCACTGTGAGGTCTACTACACCTGTTGTATTCAGCATTTCACTGTGAGGTCTACTACACCTGTTGTATTCAGCATTTCACTGTGAGGTCTACTACACCTGTTGTATTCAGCATTTCACTGTGAGGTCTAAACCTGTTGTATTCAGCATTTCACTGTGAGGTCTACTACACCTGTTGTATTCAGCATTTCACTGTGAGGTCTACTACACCTGTTGTATTCAACATTTCACTGTAAGGTCTACTACACCTGTTGTATTTGGCGCATGTGACAAAACAATTTGAATTGACTTGATTTGACACCCGGTGCCGTAGATATCCTGGAGGGCAGGCAGTGTGCCCCCGGTGCCCTCTGGAGAGCCCTGTGGTTACAGACGGTGCAATTGCCGTACCAGGCGGTGATACATCCCGTCAGGATGCCCTTCACGGTGTATCTGTGGAAGTTTGTGAGGGTTTTCAGGGTCTTACCACACTTTTGTACTGCTTGGACTCAATTGGTAGAAAGGGGTGGAGCCAGAAGAGATACATCAGCTGGTAATTACCACATGTGTCTGCATGACAAAAGCCTCCTCTTAAAGATGGCCCCATCCAGGACAGGGTTTCTCGCCTCTTTTCTGCCACGGCTCGATTATGTCTGGGGGGTTTCTGGGGAGGGGGGGGGGGGTGGTATCGGGGGTGATGGGAGGGGAGAAAGGGTGTTTTGGGGGACATGTTAACAGACAACATGGCAAAACAAATTGTTCACGCCCACCTGTTTAGATTTCCATTGAAATGCTTCTCTCCACTTGTTCCTTGACATTCATCTCTGTCTGTATAGAGGGCGGACCCTGCCAGCTGCCATCGTCCCTCTTCACAACAAAGAAGACCTTTCACTGGAGGACAATGAAGGAGGCTTCTCTATACTCCTCCACCCTGATGGTCTGTCTAACAATATTTATTGTCAATAGTCATAGATCAACAAAGGACAACACTCCATAACTGATATTCAGAGTGTTTAATATAAAATCTTAGCCTTTTGTCCATAGTGGGAGAAGCAGCTTCTGTACCGTCCGAGTCTAAGTGATTGAAGAAGGGAGAAAATATGTCACGGCTTGAGTGGCTGAACCTGGGTCCCTAATATCTTCTTGGCGCCTTCCTGTGACACCCGGTGGTGTAGAGGTCCTCTGAAGCACCTTGCGATCCGCGGCGGTGGAGTTTCCTTACCAGGCTGTGATTCAGCCCAACAGTATGCTATTAATGGGGCCCTTGAAGAAACTCTGAGGGCCCTTGAAGACACTCTGAGGGCCCTTGAAGACACTCTGAGGGCCCTTCAAGACACTTTGAGGGCCCTTGAAGACACTCTGAGGGCCCTTGAAGACACTCTGAGGGCCCTTGAAGACACTTTGAGGGCCCTTGAAGATTCTCTGAGGGCCCTTGAAGATTCTCTGAGGGCCCTTGAAGACACTCTAAAGGCTCTTGTAGACAGGCCTAATTTCATCAGCATCCTGAGGTAGAAGAGTGGCTGTCGTGCCTTCTTCACTGCGGTGTCATTGCGGTTCGACTACTCTGAGATGTATACGCGGAAGAATTTGAAGTTACTGATCGTCAACAAGGCGGCACCGTTAATGAGTATGGGGGGCGTGTCCAGCCTGGTTCTTCCTAAAGTCCACAATCAGCTCCTTTGTTTTGCTGATGTGTTTACCAGGCATCACCAGATAATATTTACCACCACCTAGTCGTCAGAGTGTCTACCTCCCCCTGTAGACTGTGTCGTCACAGAAAATATTCATAATTAGGTGGCAGATCAGCTTTAATATTGTAGATATTTTCCTTTATTATTGTCCTTTAACCCTACCAACCCTCCCCTAATTGCAGTAAACTAATAGACAACAACACTTAGGCTTCTACTTCCAGCTTATACATACTATATACATGTTACGGACACAGTATATTTTACATTAGTTATCTTGTCTTTGCATTTAGTCCTACCTTTCAGCAACACTCAATCCCTCCCATCTATCTCTGAACACCATCCAGTCCTTCAGCAACACTCAATCCCTCCCATCTATCTCTGAACACCATCCAGTCCTTCAGCAACACTCAATCCCTCCCATCTATCTCTGAACACCATCCAGTCCTTCAGCTCCCCTCAACCCCCCCCATCTATCTCTGAACACCATCCAGTCCTTCAGCAACACTCAATCCCTCCCATCTATCTCTGAACACCATCCAGTCCTTCATCAACACTCAATCCCTCCCATCCATCTCTGAACACCATCCAGTCCTTCAGCAACACTCAGTCCCTCCCATCTATCTCTGAACACCATCCAGTCCCAGTCCTTCAGCAACACTCAATGCCTCCCATCCATCTCTGAACACCATCCAGTCCTTCAGCAACACTCAATCCCTCCCATCCATCTCTGAACACCATCCAGTCCTTCAGCAACACTCAATCCCTCCCATCTATCTCTGAACACCATCCAGTCCCAGTCCTTCAGCAACACTCAACCCCTCCCGTTTATCTCTGAACACCATCCAGTCCTTCAGCAACACTCAATCCCTCCTTTCTATCTCTGAACACCATCCAGTCCTTCAGCAACACTCAATCCCCCCCATCTATCTCTGAACACCATCCAGTCCTTCAGCAACACTCAATCCCTGCCATCTATCTCTGAACACCATCCAGTCCTTCAGCAGCACTCAATCCCTGCCATCTATCTCTGAACACCATCCAGTATTGATTTCTATTTGCCATATATTATTCAACAGTGTTGTGATGTTTCAGAAAAGGTATGAACTTCTCATAGTTTCAACAGGTTGTAAATTATAGATACAATTTTTTCTTTACCAAGAGTACTTTTGAGCAACACTCCGACGCAGGGTACCATCCACAGTGCCCACCTGCAGTCCAGTGGTGTATGGCACCGGGGTATCTAGTAGATGGTACTACCATTTGGATTATACCCCCACTCTGGAGTCTATGGGAGCCCCATGCCTGCCGACGGTGCAGTATTGATTCTGTGGCCCCTTTTCCTCCACTTGTGGGATACCACTTTGGAACCAGGTGGGGCTGAAGTTGGTTGGTCTACCAGGGAGTCACATTGTTTAGACTACCAGGGAGTCACATTGTTTAGACTACCAGGGAGTCACATTGTCTGGACTACCAGGGAGTCACATTGTCTGGACTAACCAGGGAGTCACATTGTTTAGACTACCAGGGAGTCACATTGTCTGGACTACCAGGGAGTCACATTGTTTAGACTACCAGGGAGTCACATTGTCTGGACTACCAGGGAGTCACATTGTTTAGACTACCAGGGAGTCACATTGTTTAGACTACCAGGGAGTCACATTGTTTAGACTACCAGGGAGTCACATTGTCTGGACTACCAGGGAGTCACATTGTCTGGACTAACCAGGTAGTCACATTGTTTAGACTACCAGGGAGTCACATTGTCTGGACTACCAGGGAGTCACATTGTCTGGACTACCAGGGAGTCACATTGTCTGGACTAACCAGGGAGTCACATTGTCTGGACTACCAGGGAGTCACATTGTCTGGACTACCAGGGAGTCACATTGTTTAGACTACCAGGGAGTCACATTGTCTGGACTACCAGGGAGTCACATTGTCTAGACTAACCAGGGAGTCACATTGTCTGGACTACCAGGGAGTCACATTGTTTAGACTACCAGGGAGTCACATTGTCTGGACTACCAGGGAGTCACATTGTCTGGACTACCAGGGAGTCACATTGTCTGGACTAACCAGGGAGTCACATTGTCTGGACTACCAGAGAGTCACATTGTCTGGACTACCAGGGAGTCACATTGTTTAGACTACCAGGGAGTCACATTGTCTGGACTACCAGGGAGTCACATTGTCTGGACTACCAGGGAGTCACATTGTTTAGACTACCAGGGAGTCACATTGTCTGGACTAACCAGGGAGTCACATTGTTTAGACTACCAGGGAGTCACATTGTCTGGACTACCAGGGAGTCACATTGTCTGGACTACCAGGGAGTCACATTGTTTAGACTACCAGGGAGTCACATTATTTGGACTACCAGGGAGTCACATTATCTGGACTACCAGGGAGTCACATTATTTGGACTACCAGGGAGTCACATTGTTTAGACTACCAGGGAGTCACATTGTTTGGACTACCAGGGAGTCACATTGTTTAGACTACCAGGGAGTCACATTGTTTAGACTACCAGGGAGTCACATTGTTTAGACTACCAGGGAGTCACATTGTTTAGACTACCAGGGAGTCACATTGTTTAGACTACCAGGGAGTCACATTGTTTAGACTACCAGGGAGTCACATTGTTTAGACTACCAGGGAGTCACATTGTTTAGACTACCAGGGAGTCACATTGTTTAGACTACCAGGAGTCACATTGTTTAGACTACCAGGGAGTCACATTGTTTAGACTACCAGGGAGTCACATTGTTTAGACTACCAGGGAGTCACATTGTTTAGACTACCAGGGAGTCACATTGTTTAGACTACCAGGGAGTCACATTGTTTGGACTACCAGGGAGTCACATTGTTTGGACTACCAGGGAGTCACATTATCTGGACTACCAGGGAGTCACATTATTTGGACTACCAGGGAGTCACATTGTTTAGACTACCAGGGAGTCACATTGTTTGGACTACCAGGGAGTCACATTGTTTAGACTACCAGGGAGTCACATTGTTTAGACTAGTCCAGGAGTCACATTGTTTAGACTACCAGGGAGTCACATTGTTTAGACTACCAGGGAGTCACATTGTTTAGACTACCAGGGAGTCACATTGTTTAGACTACCAGGGAGTCACATTGTTTAGACTACCAGGGAGTCACATTGTTTAGACTACCAGGGAGTCACATTGTTTAGACTACCAGGGAGTCACATTGTTTAGACTACCAGGGAGTCACATTGTTTAGACTACCAGGAGTCACATTGTTTAGACTAGACTACAGGGAGTCACATTGTTTAGACTACCAGGGAGTCACATTCACATTGTTTAGACTACCAGGGAGTCACATTGTTTTGACTACCAGGGAGTCACAGACTACCAGGGAGTCACATTGTTTAGACTACCAGGGAGTCACAGGGAGTCACATTGTTTAGACTACCAGGGAGTCACATTGTTTAGACTACCAGGGAGTCACATTGTTTAGACTACCAGGGAGTCACATTGTTTAGACTACCAGGGAGTCACATTGTTTGGACTACCAGGGAGTCACATTGTTTGGACTACCAGGGAGTCACATTGTTTGGACTACCAGGGAGTCACATTGTTTGGACTACCAGGGAGTCACATTGACTGGACTACCAGGGAGTCACATTGTTTAGACTACCAGGGAGTCACATTGTCTGGACTACCAGGGAGTCACATTGTCTGGACTACCAGGGAGTCACATTGTCTGGACTACCAGGGAGTCACATTGTTTAGACTACCAGGAGTCACATTGTCTAGACTACCAGGGAGTCACATTGTTTAGACTACCAGGGAGTCACATTGTCTGGACTACCAGGGAGTCACATTGTTTAGACTACCCAGGGAGTCACATTGTCTGGACTACCAGGGAGTCACATTGTTTGGACTACCAGGGAGTCACATTGTCTGGACTACCAGGGAGTCACATTGTCTGGACTACCAGGGAGTCACATTGTCTGGACTACCAGGGAGTCACATTGTCATTGGACTACCAGGGAGTCACATTGTTTAGACTACCAGGGAGTCACATTGTCTACCAGGGAGACTACCAGAGGAGTCACATTGTTTGGACTACCAGGGAGTCACATTGTTTAGACTACCAGGGAGTCACATTGTTTGGACTACCAGGGAGTCACATTGTTTAGACTACCAGGGAGTCACATTGTTTAGACTACCAGGGAGTCACATTGTTTGGACTACCAGGGAGTCACATTGTTTGGACTACCAGGGAGTCACATTATTTGGACTACCAGGGAGTCAGTCATTGTTTGGACTACCAGGGAGTCACATTGTTTGGACTACCAGGGAGTCACATTGGGAGTCACATTGTTTGGACTACCAGGGAGTCACATTGTTTAGACTACCAGGGAGTCACATTGTTTAGACTACCAGGGAGTCACATTGTTTAGACTACCAGGAGAGTCACATTGTTTAGACTACCAGGGAGTCACATTGTTTAGACTACCAGGGAGTCACATTGTTTAGACTACCAGGGAGTCACATTGTTTAGACTACCAGGGAGTCACATTGTTTAGACTACCAGGGAGTCACATTGTTTAGACTACCAGGGAGTCACATTGTTACCAGGGAGTCACAGACTACCAGGGAGTCACATTGTTTAGACTACCAGGGAGTCACATTGTTTAGACTACCAGGGAGTCACATTGTTTAGACTACCAGGGAGTCACATTGTTTGGACTACCAGGGAGTCACATTGTTTAGACTACCAGGGAGTCACATTGTTTAGACTACCAGGAGTCACATTGTTTAGACTACCAGGAGTCACATTGTTTAGACTACCAGGGAGTCACAGACTACCAGGGAGTCACATTGTTTAGACTACCAGGGAGTCACATTGTTTAGACTACCAGGGAGTCACATTGTTTAGACTACCAGGAGTCACATTGTTTAGACTACCAGGGAGTCACATTGTTTAGACTACCAGGGAGTCACATTGTTTAGACTACCAGGGAGTCACATTGTTTAGACTACCAGGGAGTCACATTGTTTAGACTACCAGGGAGTCACATTGTTTAGACTACAGGGAGTCAGGGAGTCACATTGTTTAGACTACCAGGGAGTCACATTGTTTAGACTACCAGGGAGTCACATTGTTTAGACTACCAGGGAGTCACATTGTTTAGACTACCAGGGAGTCACATTGTTTTTAGACTACCAGGGAGTCACATTGTTTAGACTACCAGGGAGTCACATTGTTTAGACTACCAGGGAGTCACATTGTTTAGACTACCAGGGAGTCACATTGTTTAGACTACCAGGGAGTCACATTGTTTAGACTACCAGGGAGTCACATTGTTTAGACTACCAGGGAGTCACATTGTTTAGACTACCAGAGGAGTCACAGGGAGTCACATTGTTTAGACTACCATTGGGAGTCACATTGTTTAGACTACCATTGGGAGTCACATTGTTTAGACTACCAGGGAGTCACATTGTTTAGACTACCAGGGAGTCACATTGTTTTTAGACTACCAGGGAGTCACATTGTTTAGACTACCAGGGAGTCACATTGTTTAGACTACCAGGGAGTCACATTGTTTAGACTACCAGGGAGTCACATTGTTTAGACTACCAGGGAGTCACATTGTTTAGACTACCAGGGAGTCACATTGTTTAGACTACCAGGGAGTCACATTGTTTAGACTACCAGGGAGTCACATTGTCTGGACTACCAGGGAGTCACATTGTTTAGACTACCAGGGAGTCACATTGTTTAGACTACCAGGGAGTCACATTGTTTAGACTACCAGGGAGTCACATTGTTTAGACTACCAGGGAGTCACATTGTTTAGACTAGGTTCGTAGGTTCGTTTCTCCTGCTTCTCCTGCTGGAGAACTGCAGGTATGGCTGGTATGGAACAGAATATACAGAGTCTTCTTCAGCATCTTGCAACAGCAGAGCAGACCCTGGGCTTCCTCCAGTCAGCAGAGCCATTTCTGACTCCAGTCAGCAGAGCCATTTCTGACTGGTTACAGTAGAGGACATGGGACAGTCGTATGGAGATCAGCAGCAGGACACCGCCTCTCCGGTGATGGCACCATTGTCGTACATGACTGAGACCTGGCAGGGATATATCATGTTCCCAAACTCTGCTGGTCCTCAGGAGTTGGTCCTCAGAGGCTGAGTCCACCCCAGATGTCATTCTCATATTTAGGGATGTCTGTTATGAATTCCCTGCTGGTGGATGTTATCAGCACCTCACAAGCCTGAGCTGAACACTCCAGTGGACCGTCGGTTGGAATGCTATTCATATTATTCAGAATTTCATCATTAATAATCATTGTTTAAAAATCCCTGCCTTAAAATCCGATGTTTCTGTGTCAAATTGTTTTTAAATATTTCAGTCTTCTATGATGTATATAAAGTGTAATATTAGAATGCAAATGCAAACTGTAATACATTTCAACTCTATATCCGGCGACAGTTCCCAGTCTGAAACCTCCAAAGACGTTTCACAGTCCGGAACCTCCAGCGACGGTCCCCAGTCCGGGGTCTCCAGCGACGGTCCCCCAGTCCGGGTCTCCAGCGACGGTCCCCAGTCCGGGTCTCCAGCGACGGTTCCCCAGTCCGGGGTCTCCAGCGACGGTCCCCAGTCCGGGGTCTCCAGCGACGGTCCCCCAGTCCGGGGTCTCCAGCGACGGTCCCCAGTCCGGAGCCTCCAGCGACGGTCCCCCAGTCCGGGGCATCCAGCGACGAGTTACAGTCCAGAGTCTTCAGCGACGAGCTGCTGTCCAGAGCCTCCAGTGCTGGTTCCCAGTTCTGAGTCTCTGGCGATGATCCACGGTTCAGTTCCACAGAAGTGGAGGGATCAATGTAGGGAACAGTGACTTCGCCCCGAACCGGAGCTACCACCGAGGGTAGATGCCCACCGGACCCTCCCCTTAAGGTTTAGGTTTGCGGCCGGGAGTCACGCCCTGACCTTAGATATCTCTGTTTTTCTATATATTTTGGTTAGGTCAGGGTGTGACTAAGGTGGGTACTCTAGCTTTTGTATGTCTACGGTTTTGAATGTCTAGGGGTTTTTGTATGTCTATGTTGGCCTGATATGGGTCCCAATCAGAGACAGCTGTTTACCTTTGTCTCTGATTCGGGATCATATTTAGGTAGCCATTTTCCTCATTTTCCTCATTTGCCGTAGGCCAGTACATCACCTTACGGTCAGATGTCAGATGCCCGAGCAGTTGACATACCAGGATGCAACTGGTCAGGATGCTCTCGATGGTGCAGCTGAAGAACTTTTTGAGGATCTGGGGACCCATGCTAAATATTTTCAGTCTCCTGAGGGAGAATATGTGTTGCCGTGCCCTCTTCACGACTGTCTTGGTGTGGTTGGACCATGATAGTTTGTTGGTGATGTGGACACCAAGGAACTTGAAACTCTCAACCCGCTTCACTTCAGTCCCGTTGATGTTAATGGGAGCCTGTTCGGCCAACCTTTTTCTGTAGTCCACGATCAGCTCCTTTGTCTTGCTCACATTGAAGGAGAGGTTGTTGTCCTGGAACCACACTGCCAGGTCTCTGACCTCCTCCCTATAAGCTGTCTCATTGTTGTTGGTGATCAGGCCCTAACTGTTGAGACGTCAGCAAACTTAATGATGGTGTTGGAGTCGTGTTTGGCCACGCAGTTGTGGGTGAACAGGGAGTACAGGAGGGGACTGAGTACACACCTGTACTCAGTCCCGCTCCTTGAAAGCAGCAGCTCTAGTCTTTAACTCGGTGCGGATGTTGTCTGTAATCCATATCTTCTGGTAGGGATATGCACGTATGGTCACTGTGTGGACGACGTTGTCATTGCACTTATTGATGAAGCCGATGACTGAGGTGGTATACTCTTCAGTGCTATTGGATGAATCCCAGAACATATTCTAGTCATCCAGAAGTAGGAGCGTCACTTCTGGATGAGCATTTTCTTGTTTGCTTTTGACCTTATAGAGTTGGTTGAGTGTGGCCTTAGTTCCAGCATCGTTTTGTGGTAAACAGATGGCTACGGATAATAGAGATGAGAACTCTCTTTGTAGATAGTGTGGTCTACAGCTTATCATAAGGTATTCTACCTCAGGCGAGCAATACCTTGAGACTTATTTAATATTAGACATCGCGCACCAACTGTTACTAACAAAAAGACACACACCCCCACCCCTCGTCTTACCAGAGGTAGCGTCTCTGTTCTGCCGGTGCACTGAGAATCGCGCCAGCTCTATATTATCCGTGTCGCCGTTCAGCCACGACTCAGTGAAATACACGATATTACAGTTATTAATGTCCCGTTGGTAGGATAATCGTAATCGTAGGTCATTAATTCTATTTTCCAATGATTGCACGTTAGCAAGTAGAACAGATGGCAGTGGGAATTTACTCGTTCGCCTACGGATTCTCAGAAGGCAGCCTGATCTGCATCCTCTTTTTCTGCTTCTTTTCTTCAAGAAAATGATGGGGATCTGGGCCTGTTCCCGGAGAGCAGAATATCTTTCTCGTCGGACTCGTTAAAGAAAAAAGCTTTTTTTCCAGTTCGTGGTGAGTAAGTAATCTCTGTTCTGAAGTTCAGATGTTATTTTCGGTCATAAGAGACGGTAGCAGCAACATTATGAATGAAATAAATAATCAAATCAGTTACAAACAACGAAAAAAAAACGCACAGTTGGTTAGGAGCATGTAAAATGTCGGCCATCCTCTTCGGCGTCAGTCTCGGCATGGGTCTCGGCTCGGGTCTTAGTGTGGCTGTCAGTTTGGGTCATATTTAACCCTCCTCTCGTTCTGTGTTTAAGTCCATTCAGGAAACAGATGATGCTTTTTGTGCTGTCTTTTCTTCTGCCCAGTGGGAGGATGGTGTGGGCCTCTCCTCTCTCTACCTCCTCTACTTTATATGTTATTCTGCCTCTCCTCTCTCTACCTCCTCTCTCTCCCTCCTCCTCTGCCTTCTCTCTCCCTTGTCTCTTCTTTTCTCTTTCTCCCTTCTCCTCCTCTCGCTCTCCTTCAATTCATCCTCTCCTCTCTCTCCCTCCTCTCCTCTCTCTCTCTCTCCTCCCTTTCTCTCTCCCTCTTCTCTTTCTCTCTCCTTCGATTTCTCCTTTCTCTCTCTCCCTCCACTCCTCTCTCTCTACCTCCTCTCGTCTCTCCATCCTCTCCTCTCTCTCCCTCCACCCTCTCTCGCTCCCTACTCTTCTTTCTTTCTCCCTGTTCTCATTTCTCTCAGCTCTCTCTCTCCTGTGTCTCTCCCTCCTCCCTCTCTCTCCTCCTCCTCTCCTTTATATCTCTCTCCCTCCTCTCATTTCTCTCTCAGCTCTCTCTCCTCTCTCTCCCTCCTTCTCGCTCTTCCTCCTCTACTTTCTCTTTCTCTCTCCTCTTCTTTTTCTCTCCTTCTTCTCTCTTTCTCTTCCATTACTTTAAGTGTACCAGTGAATAGACGGCGTGACATCGCAGCGGAGCCGAGGGGACAAAACAAAGGTCATGCAGCTCATTGATCTGAGGCCCCTGGTATAAACCCCCCCTCCCACTATACTGGGGCTCTGTAATACACTGTGCCATAGAAACGCAGTCATAATGGAGGCTTGTGCTCTCCCCATTCAGAGGCAGCAATCAGTGGATTTACACTTTGATGGGGAAGAGAAGAAGAAACCCTTTGGAGTCCTGACCTTTATATCGACTTACAGATTGACAGATTAAAATCACTGGTCCTTCATAACCCTGACTCTATAAACTACATATCTAAGATACAGTTCACATCCCGGTCCTTCATAACCCTGACTCTATAAACTACATATCTAAGATACAGTTCACATCCCTGGTCCTTCATAACCCTGACTCTATAAACTACATATCTAAGATACAGTTCACATCCCTGATCCTTCATAACCCTGACTCTATAAACTACATATCTAAGATACAGTTCACATCCCCAATCCTTCATAACCCTGACTCTATAAACTACATATCTAAGATACAGTCTAGTCACAGCCTGCTGCCTTTTTTCCCTTTCTCTTGCTTATTAAACCCTTTTTGTTGGTCTGCTAATGTGGATACTTAGTGCGTTTTTTCAAACAGGAAACTCGGGCTTGCCGGTTTCTTGGATTGGTGAGCCTGTGTCAGACAGACAGGTCAGAGAAGACAGACAGGTCAGAGAAGACAGACAGGTCCCTGGTGCCTCCACCACCTCAGGACTACTGTAGACAGCTATAGGACAGAGAAGACAGACAGGTCCCTGGTGCCTCCACCACCTCAGGACTACTGTAGACAGCTATTGGACAGAGAAGACAGACAGGTCAGAGAAGACAGACAGGTCAGAGAAGACAGACAGGTCAGAGAAGACAGACAGGTCCCTGCCTTGGAAACTAACAAGTGTCAAAACAGCTGAGTATCACCTTCCTTTTACCAAGAATGAAGACAGCTAGAGATGTTTTTTTGTAACCTAGATACTCTTGTCAGAAGAATGAAGACAGCTAGAGATGTTTTATTGTAACCTAGATACTCTTGTCAGAAGAATGAAGACAGCTAGATATGTTTTATTGTAACCTAGATACTCTTGTCAGAAGAATGAAGACAGCTAGAGATGTTTTATTGTAACCTAGATACTCTTGTCAGAAGAATGAAGACAGCTAGAGATGTTTTATTGTAACCTAGATACTCTTGTCAGAAGAATGAAGACAGCTAGAGATGTTTTATTGTAACCTAGATACTCTTGTCAGAAGAATGAAGACAGCTAGAGATGTTTTATTGTAACCTAGATACTCTTGTCAGAAGAATGAAGACAGCTAGAGATGTTTTATTGTAACCTAGATACTCTTGTCAGAAGAATGAAGACAGCTAGAGATGTTTTATTGTAACCTAGATACTCTTGTCAGAAGTAAACACCTTATTGTAATATTTTCCTCTCCGGTGATACATTGAATATGTCAGATGCGTAATTAAAGAGGCTCTGTGTGTATAAAACTTCTTAAATCACTCAGTTATTTCACTGGAGGACTAAACAAGAGTCCTCCAGTGAAACACTCTAAACTAAACACTCTAGCCTCGTCTTTACGCTTGGCGGTTAGCAGCCTCCCAAATGCCTTGTTGGGCCTCCCTCTCCCCTCTCCTCTCCTCTCCCTCTCTCCACCCTTCCGTGTTTCCTAGTTGGGCCTTCCTCCACCCTCTCCTCTCCCTCTCTCCACCCTTCCGTGTTTCCTAGTTGGGCCTTCCTCCACCCTCTCCTCTCCTCTCCCTCTCTCCACCCCTCCGTGTTTCCTCCACCCCTCCGTGTTTCCTAGTTGGGCCTTCCTCCACCCTCTCCTCTCCTCTCCCTCTCTCCACCCCTCCGTGTTTCCTAGTTGGGCCTTCCTCCACCCTCTCCTCTCCTTCTCTCCACCCCTCCGTGTTTCCTAGTTGGGCCTTCCTCCACCCTCTCCTCTCCTCTCCCTCTCTCCACCCTTCCGTGTTTCCTAGTTGGGCCTTCCTCCACCCTCTCCTCTCCTTCTCTCCACCCCTCCGTGTTTCCTAGTTGGGCCTTCCTCCACCCTCTCCTCTCCCTCTCTCCACCCTTCCGTGTTTCCTAGTTGGGCCTTCCTCCACCCTCTCCTCTCCTCTCACTCTCTCCACCCTTCCGTGTTTCCTAGTTGTGCCTTCCTCTCCCCTCTCCTCTCCTCTCCCTCTCTCCACCCTTCCGTGTTTCCTAGTTGGGCCTTCCTCCACCCTCTCCTCTCCCTCTCTCCACCCTTCCATGTTTCCTAGTTGTGCCTTCCTCTCCCCTCTCCTCTCCTCTCCCTCTCTCCACCCTTCCGTGTTTCCTAGTTGGGCCTTCCTCCACCCTCTCCTCTCCTCTCCCTCTCTCCACCCCTCCGTGTTCCCTAGTTGGGCCTTCCTCCACCCTCTCCTCTCCCTCTCTCCACCCCTCCGTGTTTCCTAGTTGGGCCTTCCTCCACCCTCTCCTCTCCTCTCCCTCTCTCCACCCCTCCGTGTTTCCTAGTTGGGCCTTCCTCCACCCTCTCCTCTCCTCTCCTTCTCTCCACACCTCCGTGTTTCCTAGTTGGGCCTTCCTCTCCCTTCTCCTCTCCTTCTCTCCACCCGTCCCTGATGCCTAGTTGGGCCTTCCTCCACCCTCTCCTCTCCTCTCCTTCTCTCCACCCCTCTGTGTTTCCTAGTTGGGCCTTCCTCCACCCTCTCCTTCTCACTCTCTCCACACCTCCGGGTTTCCTAGTTGGGCCTTCCTCCACCCTCTCCTTCTCACTCTCTCCACACCTCCGTGTTTCCTAGTTGGGCCTTCCTCCACCCTCTCCTCTCCTCTCCCTCTCTCCACCCCTCCGTGTTTCCTAGTTGGGCCTTCCTCCACCCTCTCCTCTCCTCTCCTTCTCTCCACACCTCCGTGTTTCCTAGTTGGGCCTTCCTCTCCCTTCTCCTCTCCTTCTCTCCACCCGTCCCTGATGCCTAGTTGGGCCTTCCTCCACCCTCTCCTCTCCTCTCCTTCTCTCCACCCCTCTGTGTTTCCTAGTTGGGCCTTCCTCCACCCTCTCCTTCTCACTCTCTCCACACCTCTGTGTTTCCTAGTTGGGCCTTCCTCTCCCCTCTCCTCTCCCTCTCTCCACCCGTCCCTGATGCCTAGTTGGGCCTTCCTCCACCCTCTCCTCTCCTTCTCTCCACCCCTCTGTGTTTCCTAGTTGGGCCTTCCTCCACCCTCTCCTTCTCACTCTCTCCACACCTCCGTGTTTCCTAGTTGGGCCTTCCTCCACCCTCTCCTCTCCTCTCCCTCTCTCCACACCTCTGTTTCCTAGTTGGGCCTTCCTCCACCCTCTCCTCTCCTCTCCATCTCTCCACCCCTCCGTGTTTCCTAGTTGGGTCTTCGTCCACCCTCTCCTCTCCCTCTCTCCACCCCTCCGTGTTTCCTAGTTGGGCCTTCCTCCACCCTCTCCTCTCCTCTCCTTCTCTCCACACCTCCGTGTTTCCTAGTTGGGCCTTCCTCTCCCTTCTCCTCTCCTTCTCTCCACCCGTCCCTGATGCCTAGTTGGGCCTTCCTCCACCCTCTCCTCTCCTCTCCTTCTCTCCACCCCTCTGTGTTTCTTAGTTGGGCCTTCCTCCACCCTCTCCTCTCCTCTCCTTCTCTCCACCCCTCTGTGTTTCCTAGTTGGGCCTTCCTCCACCCTCTCCTTCTCACTCTCTCCACACCTCTGTGTTTCCTAGTTGGGCCTTCCTCTCCCCTCTCCTCTCCCTCTCTCCACACCTCTGTGTTTCCTAGTTGGGCCTTCCTCTCCCCTCTCCTCTCCCTCTCTCCGCCTGCTCTTTTCCCAGTGGTGCTAGTTTTATTCACAACCATTCAACCGCCCAATCTATCCCTACACGGACCACGTCTGTCCGTCCGTCTGTCCCCAGGCCCGTTGGTTTTGATGGCTGCTTTCTGCTTTGTCAGAACAGAACAGAATGTCGCTAAATTTACACTTAGAACAGAGCACTACTGCTACGCCAGGCCTCTCTGGGCTTTGACAACATTTAAAAAACCTCGCAGGCAATCAGGCCAGGCAGCTAGGCAGCCGTAGCTAGCCATTTAATTCAGCTAGTATCTTGGGAGGACCCACCTGAGACTTGTAGGACTTCCTGTGGAGACACAACCGTCAGCATTAGAGGGCATTACCCAGCGTACAACACAAAAAACACTCAGTTTCATGTCCCCGCTGAACAGACAAAAGCACACAGAACAAGCCTCTTTTCCAAGGCTACAAGGCCCTTTCATTTCCAATGCTGTGTCTAAGTGCACAACAGAGAATTAGACTCACTTAGAACAGCCAACCCTAAAGACCAACAACAGCAGTTTGACCCTTGATAAGCAAGCTGTATGTGATTGCTGTTATATTGCCGTGAGTCTGGGTCTGTGAGCCATTGCTCGTTTTAGTCATCTCAGAACACAGAACTAAAGCTTTCGTGACCTACATCATGAGAGACATGGTAAAAACAATTATCATTTAAGCAGACAAATGTAGATTTCAAAAGTCATGGCTGGTTGCTGACCATCAAACACAGTTTTATGTAATAACAGAAAATGACATTCTTGTCCAAAAACAATGATGTCATTGAAGGATAAATCCTGTTGCCAGTGGAAACAGTTCCCGCATATATTATTGTATATATATATTATTGTATATAAATATTATTGTATATAAATATTATTGTATATATATATTATTGTATATATATATTATTGTATATATATATTATTGTATATATATATTATTGTATATATATATATTATTGTATATATATATATTATTGTATATATATATTATTGTATATATATATTATTGTATATATATATTATTGTATATATATATATTATTGTATATATATATTATTGTATATATATATTATTGTATATATATATTATTGTATATATATATTATTGTATATATATATTATTGTATATAAATATTATTGTATATATCATGGTAAAATTGTGTGCCGGTTTCTGGTAGTTTTGGAGTTTGGCATGGTATTTTCCGGCAGTTCGCTCACATCAAATGTTTTCTTGAGGTAAGACGAAGTACGCTAGCCAACGTTTGCGCCTCTTGGTCAAAAAAACTACTTCGAGTAGAGGTGGGAACTATGGACGGGGTTCTTCAATGAAGCGTTTGTTGTCATTCGATGAGTAATTACTCGTTTTCAAATTTCCACTTGAGAAATGCTGCACAAAACATCTTAGTTAGATGTCAAATTGGCGACTAAGACCTCTTTGGCAAAACGTCAAAATGAATGACAGATTTCTTGATTAATCCTAGGTTAATTCAGACTATTTTGAGGAACTGAATGGCTATGTTGTTGCTACGGCATCTCAAGAGGGACAAATGTTTTTTCAAGAAAAGTTATCTCTAAGGGAGTATGAGAGGAACAGACGTCGGCTTCGCCTAGCCGATTTCTACTAGGAGCAAACCAAACCGAGACCGTGGGCGCCTTCAGACACACCCCACTGTGACTGGTTGGTTTGTCAACAATGACAAAAAGATTGTGCCTTCAGGCATAAGACGTTGTATGGGCTGTAGATGGCAAGTGCTGGTCTGTGTTCTGCTTGATGAGCATCATAAGGTACACAGCCCATTCTGCCTGATGGGGCAGAAACAAGATGTCACACAGAGAGGAAGACGAAACAAAAACACTTCCATTAAATATTGATGGG
This sequence comes from Oncorhynchus gorbuscha, assembly GCF_021184085.1. NCBI lineage: Eukaryota > Metazoa > Chordata > Actinopteri > Salmoniformes > Salmonidae > Oncorhynchus > Oncorhynchus gorbuscha. The sequence goes on along the minus strand of NC_060179.1, from coordinate 2,832,155 downwards.
ATATTTACTTACAAAGAACGTTCTAGCTACACTACCTCTGATGGGAGAGAGGGGGGGGGTGGGTGTCCAACCCTACTTCTGAGGGGAGGTCAGGGAGAGGAGGGGCGAGCATCATAACCTCTGAGGGGAGGTCAGGGAAAGAGGAGAGGAGAGGGGAGCATCATAACCTCTGAGGGGAGGTCAGGGAGAGAGGAGAGGAGAGGAGAGGGAGGCATCATAACCTCTGAGGGGAGGTCAGGGAGAGAGGAGAGGAGAGGGAGGCATCATAACCTCTGAGGGGAGGTCAGGGAGAGAGGAGAGGAGAGGGAGGCATCATAACCTCTGAGGGGAGGTCAGGGAGAGAGGAGAGGAGAGGGAGGCATCATAACCTCTGAGGGGAAGTCAGGGAGAGAAGAGAGGAGAGGAGAGCATCATAACCTCTGAGGGGAGGTCAGGGAGAGAGGAGAGGAGAGGGGAGCATCATAACCTCTGAGGGGAGGTCAGGGAGAGAGGAGAGGAGAGGGAGGCATTATAACCTCTGAGGGGAGGTCAGGGAGAGGAGGGGGGGGCATCATAACCTCTGAGGGGAGGTCAGGGAGAGAGGAGAGGAGAGGGAGGCATCATAACCTCTGAGGGGAGGTCAGGGAGAGAGGAGAGGTTCTAACTCTGTCTGACTGCTGGTGGTTTAGAAGGAACAGCCTTCCCCTCCTCCAGGGCCTCTGTCTGACTGCTAATGGTTTAGCCTACTAGAGAAAATTGCAGGCCTCTATAGACCCTGTTCCAGTACACGACAGACCTGACGTTACGTACAGATGGACGCGACTCTTGGCGACAGTAAGTAAACCAATCGCTATCTGCGCCCAATCAACATACCCAAGATTGATGTTTTTATTATGACTTGAACCGTCGCTGAGATAATATTTTGGTTTGGATCTTGGCAAAATGACAATTTTTTTATACAGCCGTTGTTAGCTAGAATGCTAACACTCATACAGGTTGTAGCTATAGCTAGCCAAAGAGCAGTAATACAGGCTGTAGCGTAAGCTAGCCAAAGAGCAGTACTACAGGCTGTAGCGTAAGCTAGCCAAAGAGCAGTACTACAGGCTGTAGCGTAAGCTAGCCAAAGAGCAGTAATACAGGTTGTATCGTAAGCTAGCCAAAGAGCCGTAATACAGGTTGTAGCTATAGCCAGCCAAAGAGCAGTAATACAGGCTGTAGCGTAAGCTAGCCAAAGAGCAGTACTACAGGCTGTAGCGAAAACTGGCCAAAGAGCAGTAATACAGGCTGTAGCGTAAGCTGGCCAAAGAGCAGTAATACAGGCTGTAGCGTAAGCTAGCCAAAGAGCAGTAATACATGCTGTAGAGAAAGCTAGCCAAAGAGCAGTACTACAGGCTGTAGCGAAAGCTAGCCAAAGAGCAGTAATACAGGCTGTAGCGAAAGCTAGCCAAAGAGCCGTAATACAGGTTGTAGCGAAAGCTAGCCAAAGAGCAGTACTACAGGCTGTAGAGAAAACTGGCCAAAGAGCAGTAATACAGGCTGTAGAGAAAGCTGGCCAAAGAGCAGTAATACAGGCTGTAGCGTAAGCTAGCCAAAGAGCAGTACTACAGGCTGTAGAGAAAACTGGCCAAAGAGCAGTACTACAGGCTGTAGAGAAAACTGGCCAAAGAGCAGTAATACAGGCTGTAGAGAAAGCTAGCCAAAGAGCAGTAATACAGGCTGTAGAGAAAGCTAGCCAAAGAGCAGTAATACAGGCTGTAGAGAAAGCTGGCCAAAGAGCAGTAATACAGGCTGTAGAGAAAGCTGGCCAAAGAGCAGTAATACAGGCTGTAGCGTAAGCTAGCCAAAGAGCAGTAATACAGGCTGTAGAGAAAGCTAGCCAAAGAGCAGTAATACAGTCTGTAGCTTAAGCTAACCAAAGAGCAGTAATAAAGGTCTAATTTTTTCTGTAATTTAGTTGATTTACGATGATGAAACATATTCAGCAGGACAATCATCAAATCAAATCAAATGTATTTATATAGACCTTCATACATCAGCTGATATCTCAAAGTGCTATACAGAAACCCAGCCTCAGGTAGTCCTGGGGCATGGTCCTAGGGCTCGGGTCCTCCGAGAGAGAGAAAGAAAGAGAGAAAGAGAGAATCATATAATCATATAACAATCAGATAATCCAAAAGTAGTATTTAATACACTGATAAGCAATGTGCCAATCACACGGCTCCCTGTGTATCACAGCGGTCTAAGGCTCTGCATCTCTGTGCTGGAGGCGTCACTACAGTCCCTGGTTCAAATCCAGGCTGTATCACATCCGACCGTGATTGGGAGTCCCACAGGGCGATTGGTCCAGCGTCGTCCGGGTATGACGGGGGGAGACAGGGGGAGACAGGGGGAGGCCGTCATTGTAAATAAGAATTAGTTCTTAACTGACCTGTTAAATAAAGGTGAAATGTAAATATAGCCATTTTGACTGGTGTTACATAAGAACTCCCCCTGCCACCAACGTGTGCGCATCACGCGGCGATGTTTGTAAAAACAGAAAGGGGCCAACAAGATATCATCTATGTGTGTAGTGTACTCTAATAGTGCATGCTTGTACGAGCTTCAATCTATTTTATTTTCTCTCTCTCTCTATCTCTGTCTCTGTCTCTCTCTCTCTACTTCTCTCTCTCTTCCCCTCTCTCTCTCTATCTATCTCTCTCTCTCTCTCCCTCTCTCTCTCTCTCTCTACTTCTCTCTCTCTTCCCCTCTCTCTCTCTATCTATCTCTCTCTCTCTCTCCCTCTCTCTCTCTCTCTACTTCTCTCTCTCTCTCTATATATATATATATATATCTCTCTCTAACTCTTCAGCTAATTTCTGCAGCATTGTTCTATGCCACAGGAGGTGGTTGTGACAGATTAGAAGTCTGCGAATGTTCTGATCGTGTAAAGGCTCCAGCAGTCTCAGTGTGTGTGTGTGTGTGTGTGTCAGAGCTGCATGGTTTCTTGGCGCCTCAAAAACGTCCATATGGTCATTTAAATACTGCACCTCAAATGGCTCCCAGTCCTCCACTCTGCTAGCTGCTCCCAGTCCTCCACTCTGCTAGCTGCTCCCAGTCCTACACTCTGCTAGCTGCTCCCAGTCCTCCACTCTGCTAGCTGCTCCCAGTCCTCCACTCTGCTAGCTGCTCCCAGTCCTCCACTCTGCTCCCAGTCCTCCACTCTGCTAGCTGCTCCCAGTCCTCCACTCTGCTCTCAGTCCTCCACTCTGCTAGTTGCTCCCAGTCCTCCACTCTGCTAGCTGCCCCCAATCCTCCACTCTGCTAGTTGCTCCCAGTCCTCCACTCTGCTAGCTGTTCCCAGTCCTCCACTCTGCTAGCTGCCCCCAATCCTCCACTCTGCTAGTTGCTCCCAGTCCTCCACTCTGCTAGCTGCCCCCAATCCTCCACTCTGCTAGTTGCTCCCAGTCCTCCACTCTGCTAGTTGCTCCCAGGCCTCCACTCTGCTAGCGGCCCCAATCCTTCTCTCTGCTAGTTGCTCCCAGTCCTCCACTCTGCTAGTTGCTCCCAGTCCATCACTCTGCTAGTTGCTCCCAGTCCTCCACTCTGCTAGTTGCTCCCAGTCCTCCACTCTGCTCCCAGTCCTCCACTCTGCTAGCTGCTCCCAGTCCTCCACTCTGCTAGTTGTTCCCAGTCCTCCACTCTGCTAGCTGCTCCCAGTCCTCCACTCTGCTAGCTGTTCCCAGTCCTCCAATCTGCTAGTTGCTCCCAGTCCTCCACTCTGCTCCCAGTCCTCCACTCTGCTAGTTGCTCCCGGTCCTCCACTCTGCTCCCAGTCCTCCACTCTGCTAGTTGCTCCCAGTCCTCCACTCTGCTCCCAGTCCTCCACTCTGCTCCCAGTCCTCCACTCTGCTAGTTGCTCCCAGTCCTCCACTCTACTCCCAGTCCTCCACTCTGCTAGTTGCTCCCAGTCCTCCACTCTGCTAGTTGCTCCCAGTCCTCCACTCTGCTAGCTGCCCCCAATCCTTCTCTCTGATAGTTGCTCCCAGTCCTCCACTCTGCTAGTTGCTCCCAGTCCATCACTCTGCTAGTTGCTCCCAGTCCTCCACTCTGCTAGTTGCTCCCAGTCCTCCACTCTGCTCCCAGTCCTCCACTCTGCTAGCTGCTCCCAGTCCTCCACTCTGCTAGTTGTTCCCAGTCCTCCACTCTGCTAGCTGCTCCCAGTCCTCCACTCTGCTAGCTGTTCCCAGTCCTCCAATCTGCTAGTTGCTCCCAGTCCTCCACTCTGCTCCCAGTCCTCCACTCTGCTAGTTGCTCCCGGTCCTCCACTCTGCTCCCAGTCCTCCACTCTGCTAGTTGCTCCCAGTCCTCCACTCTGCTCCCAGTCCTCCACTCTGCTCCCAGTCCTCCACTCTGCTAGTTGCTCCCAGTCCTCCACTCTACTCCCAGTCCTCCACTCTGCTAGTTGCTCCCAGTCCTCCACTCTGCTCCCAGTCCTCCACTCTGCTCCCAGTCCTCCACTCCGCTAGTTGCTCCCAGTCCTCCACTCTGCTCCCAGTCCTCCACTCTGCTAGATGCTCCCAGTCCTCCACTCTGCTCCCAGTCCTCCACTCTGCTCCCAGTCCTCCACTATGCTAGTTGCTCCCAGTCCTCCACTCTGCTCCCAGTCCTCCACTCTGCTAGTTGCTCCCAGTCCTCCACTCTGCTAGTTGCTCCCAGTCCTCCACTCTGCTAGCTGTTCCCAGTCCTCCACTCTGCTAGCTGCTCCCAGTCCTCCACTCTGCTAGCTGCTCCCAGTCCTCCACTCTGCTAGCTGTTCCCAGTCCTCCAATCTGCTAGTTGCTCCCAGTCCTCCACTCTGCTCCCAGTCCTCCACTCTGCTAGTTGCTCCCGGTCCTCCACTCTGCTCCCAGTCCTCCACTCTGCTAGTTGCTCCCAGTCCTCCACTCTGCTCCCAGTCCTCCACTCTGCTCCCAGTCCTCCACTCTGCTAGTTGCTCCCAGTCCTCCACTCTACTCCCAGTCCTCCACTCTGCTAGTTGCTCCCAGTCCTCCACTCTGCTCCCAGTCCTCCACTCTGCTAGCTGCTCCCAGTCTTCCACTCTGCTAGCTGCTCCCAGTCCTCTACTCTGCTAGCTGCTCCCAGTCCTCCACTCTGCTAGCTGCTCCCAGTCCTCCACTCTGCTCCCAGTCCTCCACTCTGCTAGCTGCTCCCAGTCTTCCACTCTGCTAGCTGCTCCCAGTCCTCTACTCTGCTAGCTGCTCCCAGTCCTCCACTCTGCTAGCTGCTCCCAGTCCTCCACTCTGCTAGCTGCTCCCAGTCCTCCACTCTGCTAGCTGCTCCCAGTCCTCCACTCTGCTAGTTGCTCCCAGTCCTCCACTCTGCTAGCTGCTCCCAGTCCTCCACTCTGCTAGCTGCTCCCAGTCCTCCACTCTGCTAGCTGCTCCCAGTCCTCCACACTGCTAGCTGCCCCCAATCCTCCACTCTGCTCCCAATCCTCCACTATGTTCCCAGTCCTCCACTCTGCTAGCTGTTCCCAGTCCTCCACACTGCTAGCTGCCCCCAATCCTCCACTCTGCTAGCTGTTCCCAGTCCTCCACTCTGCTAGCTGTTCCCAGTCCTCCACTCTGCTAGCTGTTCCCAGTCCTCCACACTGCTAGCTGCCCCCAATCCTCCATTCTGCTAGCTGTTCCCAGTCCTCCACTCTGCTAGCTGTACCCAGTCCTCCACACTGCTCCCAATCCTCCACACTGCCCCCAATCCTCCACTCTGCTAGCTGCTCCCAGTCCTACACTCTGTTCCCAGTCCTCCACACTGCTCCCAGTTCTCCACTCTGCTAGCTGCTCCCAGTCCTCCACACTGCTCCCAGTTCTCCACTCTGCTAGCTGTTCCCAGTCCTCCACTCTGTTCCCAGTCCTCCACACTGCTCCCAGTCATCCACTCTGCTAGCTGCTCCCAGTCATCCACTCTGCTAGCTGCTCCCAGTCCTCCACACTGCTAGCTGCCCCCAATCCTCCACACTGCTAGCTGTTCCCAGTCCTCCACTCTGTTCCCAGTCCTCCACTCTGTTCCCAGTCCTCCACTCTGCTCCAGTCCACCACTCTGCTAGCTGCTCCCAGTCCTCCACACTGCTAGCTGCCCCCAATCCTCCACTCTGCTAGCTGCTCCCAGTCCTCCACTCTGCTAGCTGCTCCCAGTCCTCCACTCTGTTCCCAGTCCTCCACACTGCTCCCAGTCATCCACTCTGCTAGCTGCTCCCAGTCATCCACTCTGCTAGCTGCTCCCAGTCCTCCACTCTGCTAGCTGTTCCCAGTCCTCCACTCTGTTCCCAGTCCTCCACTCTGTTCCCAGTCCTCCACTCTGCTCCAGTCCACCACTCTGCTAGCTGCTCCCAGTCCTCCACACTGCTAGCTGCCCCCAATCCTCCACTCTGCTAGCTGCTCCCAGTCCTCCACTCTGCTAGCTGCTCCCAGTCCTCCACTCTGTTCCCAGTCCTCCACACTGCTCCCAGTCCTCCACTCTGCTAGCTGCTCCCAGTCCTCCACTCTGCTCCCAGTTATACCTGCAGGGATGTCCCATTGAAACCAAACCATGTACCTGCTTATCTAACCATTATACCCGCAGGGAAGTCCCATTGAAACCAAACCGTGTACCTGCTTATCTAACCATTATACCTGTAGCCCCATAGAGACTGCCAGATGTCCGGACAACATGCCCTCCAATTTGACACACTGAACTCTGTCTGCAAAGTAGTTGAGGAACCAGGCAAGGCAGTTATTAGAAAAAACAAGGCTATTGAGTCTGCCGATAAGAATATGGTGATTGACAGAGTCAAAAGCCTTGGCCAGGTTGATGAAGACGGCTGCACAGTACTGTCTTTTATCGATGCCGGTTATCATTTCGTTTAGTACCTTGAGCGTGGCTGAGATGCACCGTGACCAGCTCTGAAACCGGATTGCATAGCGGAAAAGGTACGGTGGGATTCGAAATGGTCAGTGATCTTAACTTAAATAATCAGTGATTATTAACTTGCTTTCGAAGACTTTAGATAGGGCAGGATGGATATAGGTCTGTAACAGTTTGGGTCTAGGGTGTCACCCCCCTTTGAGGGGGATGACCGAGGCAGCTTTCCAATCTTTATGGATCTCAGACGATACGAAAGAGAGGTTGAACAGGCTGGTAATAGGGGTTGCAACAATGGCGGTGGATAATTTTAGAAATAGAGGGTCCAGATTTTCTAGCCCAGCTGATTTGAACAGGTCCAGGTTTTGCAGCTCTTTCAGAACATCTGCTGTCTGGATATGGATGAAGGAGAAGGTGGGGAGGCTTGGGCGAGTAGCTGCGGGCGGGGGCGGAGCTGTTGTCCAAGGTTGGAGTAGCCAGGAGGAAGGCATGGCCAGCCTTTGAGAAATGCTTATGGAAATTTTGATTATCATGGATTTGTCAGGGGTGACCGTGTTACCTAGCCTCAGTGGAGTGGGCAGCTGGGAGGAGGTGCTCTTGTTCTCCATGGACTTTACAGTGTCCCAAAACCTTTTGGAGTTAGAGCTACAGGATGCAAATTTCTGTTTGAAAAAGCTAGCCTTTGCTTTCCTGACTGAATGCGTGTATTGGTTCCTGACTTCCCTAAACAGTTGCATATCGAGGGGGCTATTCGATGCTATTGCAGTCCTCCACAGGATGTTTTTGTGCTGGTCAAGGGCAGTCAGGTCTGGAGTGAACCAATGGCTATATCTGTTCTTAGTTCTGCATTTTTCTGAACGGGGCATGCCTATCTAAGATGCTGAGGAAATTACTTTTAACGAATGACCAGGCATCCTCGACTGACGGGATGAGGTCAATATCCTTCCAGGATACCCAGGCCCGGTCAATTAGAAAGGCCTGCTCGCCGAAATGTTTTAGGGAGTGTTTGACAGTGATGAGGGGTGGTCGTTTGACCACGGACCCATAGCGGATACAGGCAATGAGGCAGTGTTAGCTGAGATCCTGATTGAAAACAGCGGAGATGTATTTGGAGGGCAAGTTGGTCAGGATAATATCTGAGGGTGCCCATGTTTACGGATTTAGGGTTGTACCTGGTGGGTTCCTTGATGATTTGTGTGAGATTTATTGCATCTAGCTTACATCTAGCTTACTTAGATGTAAGTAGGAAAACCTGCAAAATCGGCAGTGTATCAAATACTTGTTCTCCCCACTGTACAGCGAGGCATAAAGCAACCACAGGTGTTGATTTGGAGAGCTAGCTAAGACAACAACAGTTAATCAGCTAAGACAACAACGGGTGAGACAACAACAACAGGTCAAATGGCGATGAATGGGCAGAGAGGGTCGGTTAACTACACACAGGGCCTGAGTTCGAGGATGGGGCCGACAGAAACACTTGACATGAAATAAATAAATAAAACATTTTACATGCAGAGTTATACATGCAGGGAAACCAACATTTTCAAAGGTGTCTGTTTTTAAAGTGTCCCTGTTCTTGAAGATGTCCCTGTTCTTGAAGGTGTCCCTGTTCTTGAAGGTGTCCCTGTTCTTGAAGGTGTCCCTGTTCTTGAAGATGTCGCTGTTCTTGAAGGTGTCCCTGTTCTTGAAGGTGTCCCTGTTCTTGAAGGTGTCCCTGTTCTTGAAGGTGTCCCTGTTCTTGAAGATGTCCCTATTCTTGAAGATGTCCCTGTTCTTGAAGGTGTCCCTGTTCTTGACGATGTCCCTATTCTTGAAGATGTCCCTATTCTTGAAGGTGTCCCTGTTCTTGAAGGTGTCCCTGTTCTTGAAGATGTCCTGTTCTACTGCATTTTCTCTGTCCTCTACTGTCATCTTCTGCATGTCCTCTGTCCTCTACTGCCCTCTACTGTCCTTGGCTGTCCTCTACTGCATGTCCTCTGTCCTCTACTGTCCTCTACTGTTCTATACTGCATGTCCTCTGTCCTCTACAGTCTACTACTGCAGGTCCTCCAATTTGTAAGTCGCTCTGGATAAGAGCGTCTGCTAAATGATTTAAATGTAAATGTAATGTAAATGTCCTCTGTCCTCGGCTGTCCTCTACTGCATGTCCTCTGTCCTCTACTGTCCTCTACTGCATGTCCTCTGTCCTCTATTGTCCTCTACTGTTCTCTACTGTCTTCTACTGTATGTCCTCTGTCATCTACTGTCTACTGCATTTCCTCTGTCCTCTACTGTTCTCTACTGTCCTCTACTGCATGTCCTCTGTCCTCTACAGTTCTCTACTGCATTTCCTCTGTCCTCTACTGTCATCTACTGCATGTCCTCTGTCCTCTACTGTCCTCGACTGTCCTCTACTGCATGTCCTCTGTCCTCTACAGTTCTCTACTGCATTTCCTCTGTCCTCTACTGTCCTCTACTGCATGTCCTCTGTCCTCTACTGTCCTCTACTGCATGTCCTCTGTCTTCTACTGTCCTCTACTGCATGTCCTCTGTCCTCTACTGTCCTCTACAGTACTCTACTGTCATCTACTGCATGTCCTCTGTCATCTACTGTCCTCTACTGTCCTCTACTGTCATCTACTATCATCTACTGCATGTCCTCTGTCCTCTACTGTCCTCTACTGCATGTCCTCTGTCGTCTACTGTCCTCTACTGCATGTCATCAGTCCTCTACTGTCATCTACTGTCATCTACTGTCCTCTACTGTCCTCCACTGTCCTCTACTGTCCTCTACTGTCCTACACTGTCCTCCACTGTCCTCTATTGTCCACTACTGCATGTCCTCTGTCCTCTACTGTCCTCTACTGTCCTCCACTGTCCTCTGCTGGACATGATAGAGAGTAGATATAAAGTACCAGTCAACAGTTTGGACACACCTACTCATTCCACGGTTTTTCTTTATTTTTACTTATTTTCTACATTGTAGAATAATAGTGAAGACATCACAAATGTGAAATAACACATATGGATTCATGTATAAGTTTTAAACAAATGAAAATATATGTTAGATTCTTCAAAGTAGCCACCCATTGCCTTGATGACACACTCCTGTTTCCCTTTTCATTGATTTTCTTATTTTTGTTAATTTACTAATACATTTTTAACCCCTTTTTCTCCCCAATTTTGTGATTCCAATTGGTAGTTACAGTCTTGTCCCAGCACTGCAACTCCTGTGTGTCCTCCGAGACACGACCCCGCCAAGCCGCACTGCAAGCTTAACCCGGAATCCATCCGCACCAATGTGTCAGAGGAAACATTGTATTTTTGGCAACAGTGTCCACGTGCGTTACAGGAGTCACTATGGCGCGATGGAACAAGGACAAATCCTCCTCTAACCCGGACAATGCTCGGCCGACGCTCGGCCTCATGGGTCTCCTGGGATGGAAACCGGCATTGTAGTGACACAGCTAGCGCTGCCATGCAGTGCCTTAAAATGCTACGCTACTCGGTAGGCCCCCTGCTTTGCACACTCTTGGCATTCTCTCAACCAGTATCATGAGGTAGTCACCTGCAATGCATTTCAATTAATTACAATTAACAGGTGTTAATGCGTTTTGAGCCAATCAGTTGTGTTGTGACAAGGTAGGGGTGGTATACAGAAGATATCCCTATTTGTTAAAAGACCAAGTCCATATTTTGGCAAGAACAGCACAAATAAGCAAAGCAAAACAACAGTCCGTCATAAACTTTAAGACATGTTAATCAGTATGGGACATTTCATGATCTTTGAACGTTTCTTCAAAAACCAACAAGCGCTGTGATGAAACTGGCTCTCATGAGGACCACCACAGGAAAGGAAGAACCAGAGTTACCTCTGCTGCAGAGGATAAGTTCATTAGAGTTAACTGGCTGCTGCAGAGGATAAGAGGTTAACCATGAGGACCACAGGAAAGGAAGACCCAGAGTTACCTCTGCTGCAGAGGATAAGTTCATTAGAGTTAACTGGCTCTCATGAGGACCGCCACAGGAAAGGAAGACCCAGAGTTACCTCTGCTGCAGAGGATACATTCATTAGAGTTAACTGCACCTCAAATTGCAGCCCAAATAAATGCTTCACAGAGTTCAAGTATCAACTGTTCAGAGGAGACTGTGTGAATCAGGCCTTCATGGTTGAAATGCTACAAAGAAACCACTACTAAAGGACACCAATAACAAGAAGAGTATTTCTTGGGCCAAGAAACACGAGCAATGAACATTAGACCGGTGGAAATCTGTCCTTTGGTCAGAGTCCAAATTTAGGATTTTTGGTTCCAACCGCAGTGTCTTTGTGAGACACAGAGTAGGAGAACGGATGATCGACGCATGTGTGTATCCCACCATGAAGCATGGAGGAGGAGGTGTTATGGTGTGGGGGTTGCTTTTCTGGTGATACTGTCTGTGATTTATTTAGAATTCAAGACACACTTAACCACCACAGCATTCTGCAGCAATACACCATCCCATCTGGATTGGGACTGTCATTTGTTTTTCAACGGGACAATGACCCAACACACCTCCAGGCTGTGTAGGGGCTATTTGACCAGGAAATGATGTAGTGCTACATCAGATGACCTGGCCTCCACAATCATCCGACCTCATCCCAATTGAGATGAGTTGGACTGCAGAGTGAAGGAAAAGCTGCCAACAAGTGCTCAGCATATGTGGGAACTCCTTCAAGACAGTTGGAAAAACATTAATTGTGAAGCTGGTTGAGAGAATGCCAGGAGTGTGCAAAGCTGTCATCAAGGCAAAGGGTGGTTACTTTGAATAATCTCAAATATAAAATATACTTAGATTTGTTTAACACTTTTTTTGTTGCTTACTGCATGATTCCATGTGTGTTATGTCATAGTTTTGATGTCTTCACTATAACTCTACAATGTAGAAAAACAATAAAAATGAAGAAAACCCTTGAATGAGTAGGTCCAAACGTTTGACTGGTAGTGTGTGTGCTCTGACTTTTACAGTGAGGGAACGTGACTTTATATATGCTGCAAGTGTGTATGTATGTGTTAACAAAAAGATATGTACGATCAGTAAAGAGTACCGCAAAATGCCTGAAGGAAAATCTTTTTTTTTTTATCAGATCAGAGAAATATAGTAGAGAAAAAAAATGTATTTGTTTGTTTCATGTCGAGAACCCGACATTAGCAGGCAAAGGAGTGGATTGGTTTACTATTGTATTTTCCCACATCGGAAACATAACCAGTGTGGTCCAATCTAAAGCTTTTGATAATGTTTTAGATGGGAGAGTCTGAAACCTGCTGGATACCCGTTTTAAAACATGGTTTATTGGATGAATCTAATTATAAACGATTATTATTAATTATAAACAATTATTATTAATTATAAACAATTATTATTCATTATAAACTATTATTATTCATTATAAACTATTATTATTCATTATAATTTCATTTGAATTTGAAATGTCTCGGCTTTGATTTTTCATTTTTTTTTTGTTTTAGATACATTGTTTGTTTTAACACAATTATGTCATTAATATTAGTATTAGTATGCTGATGTTTTCTCACAGGTTAGTAATGATAGGCTTTATGTGTGTTGAATACGCAGAGATTGAGCAAACAAACGACCTATAATATCGTTTTATGTCTCTGATTGACTTCATGTGTGTTAAATAAAATAATGTAGTTTTATAACAATCCAAAATCTCCCTAAAGATAAACAAATAAACATAATCATTCATTTGATCAAAATCCATTACAGTCAAGCCAGTCAATGGTGTTTAAATGATTACAATGGACATCTTCCTTTTCTGTTTATTACAGAAGTAGTGAACAAGTCAATTCGGTTTTATAAGATTTTAGCTAAGATACTGGCAAATAGAATGAAGCAAGTTTTAAATTATTAAAATACACACAGACACACACACTACATACACACACACACACACACACACACACACACACACACACACACACACACACACACACACACACACACACACACACACACACACACACACACACACACACACACACACACACACACACGCGTCTCTGGCTGAGTCAATGTGTTATCTCAGTCCTTGATTTCATTTGTTCCTAAGTCGTAACACATAGTGAACAGCGTGTGTGTGTGTGTGTGTGTGTGTGTGTGTGTGTGTGTGTGTGTGTGTGTGTGTGTGTGTGTGTGTGTGTGTGTGTGTGTGTGTGTGTGTGTGTGTGTGTGTGTGTGTGTGTGTGTGTGTGTGTGTGTGTGTGTGTGTGTGTGTGTGTGTGTGTGTGTGTGTGTGTGTGTGTGTGCCAATCTGTGTGTAAAAAAAATGTGTGTTATTAAAATGTTTAAAACGTTTATATGTCAGTTGATTATGTCAGTAGACTGTAGTTGGCAGAAGTAGCAGTAGAAGCCTGGTCTCACTGATAGTGAGCAGTTTGAAGAGTATTGGCCAATCTGTCAGCAATTAGGAAGTAAAAAAAATAAATCAGACGTTATTAAAATGTTTAAAACGTTTATATGCTCAGTTCAGAGGATTAATACTGCCAGCAGTAGACTGTAGTTGGCAGAGAGTTAGCAGTAGACCAGCCTGGTCTCACCTGATAAGATGTAGACATATTAGAGACCATGGAGACCGTCCCTATCCCTATTACCTTCAAACGTAAATGAAGAGCCTTTATTTGCTCAAATCACTGAACACAACAGGAGCTTATTAGAGACAGGCTTCACTTTGAGCTGCAATTTCCTTAATGCACACAGTTAATGCTAATTTATATAGTTACTCTTCTCCTCCATGACAGAATAGCTCTACTCCTCCATGACAGAATAACTCTACTCCTAAATGACAGAATAACTCTACTCCTAAATGACAGAATAACTCTACTCCACCATGACATAATAACTCTACTCCTAAATGACAGAATAACTCTGCTCCTCCATAACAGAATAACTCTACTCCTAAATGACACAATAACTCTACTCCTCCATGACAGAATAACTCTACTGCTCCATGACAGAATAACTCTACTCCTCCATGACAGAATAACTCTACTCCTCCATGACAGAATAACTCTACTCCTCCATGACAGAATAACTCTACTCCTCCATGACAGAATAACTCTACTCCTCCATGACAGAATAACACTACTCCTCCATGACACAATAACTCTAATCCTCCATGACAGAATAACTCTACTCCTAAATGACAGAATAACTCTACTCCTAAATGACAGAATAACTCTACTCCACCATGACATAATAACTCTACTCCTAAATGACAGAATAACTCTGCTCCTCCATAACAGAATAACTCTACTCCTAAATGACACAATAACTCTACTCCTCCATGACAGAATAACTCTACTCCTCCATGACAGAATAACTCTACTCCTCCATGACAGACATGACAGAATAACTCTACTCCTCCATGACAGACTCCTCCATGAATAACTCTACTCCTCCATGACAGAATAATAACTCTACTCCTCCATGACAGAATAATTCTACTCCTCCATGACAGAATAACTCTAAACCTAAATGACAGAATAACTCTACTCCTAAATGACAGAATAACTCTGCTCCTCCATAACAGAATAACTCTACTCCTAAATGACAGATTAACTCTACTCCTCCATGACAGAATAACTCTACTCCTCCATGACATAATAACTCTACTCCTCCATGACAGAATAACTCTACTCCTCCATAACAGAATAACTCTACTCCTCCATGACAGAATAACTCTACTCCTAAATGACAGAATACCTCTACTCCTAAATGACAGAATAACTCTACTCCACCATGACAGAATAACTCTACTCCTCCATGACAGAATAACTCTACTCCTAAATGACAGAATAACTCTACTCCTCCATAACAGAATAACTCTACTCCTCCATGACAGAATAACTCTACTCCTAAATGACAGAATAACTCTGCTCCTCCATAACAGAATAACTCTACTCCTAAATGACAGAATAACTCTACTCCTCCATGACAGAATAACTCTAAACCTAAATGACAGAATAACTCTACTCCTCCATGACAGACTAACTCTACTCCTCCATGACAGAATAACTATACTCCTAAATGACAGAATAACTCTACTCTTCCATGACAGAATAACTCTACTCCTCCATGACAGAATAACTCTACTCCTAAATGACAGAATAACTCTACTCCTCCATAACAGAATAACTCTACTCCTCCATGACAGAATAACTCTACTCCTAAATGACAGAATAACTCTACTCCTAAATGACAGAATAACTCTGCTCCTCCATAACAGAATAACTCTACTCCTAAATGACAGAATAACTCTACTCCTCCATGACAGAATAACTCTAAACCTAAATGACAGAATAACTCTACTCCTCCATGACAGACTAACTCTACTCCTAAATGACAGAATAACTATACTCCTAAATGACAGAATAACTCTACTCTTCCATGACAGAATAACTCTACTCCTCCATGACAGAATAACTCTACTCCACCATGACAGAATAACTCTACTCCTCCATGACAGAATAACTCTACTCCTCTATGACAGAATAACTCTACTCCTAAATGACATAATAACTCTACTCCTAAATGACAGAATAACTCTACTCCTAAATGACACAATAACTCTACTCCTCCATGACAGAATAACTCTACTCCTCCATGACAGAATAACTCTACTCCTCCATGACAGAATAACTCTACTCCTCCATGACAGAATAACTCTACTCCTCCATGACAGAATAACTCTACTCCTCCATGACAGAATAACTCTACTCCTCCATGACAGAATAACTCTACTCCTCCATGACAGAATAACTCTACTCCTCCATGACAGAATAACACTACTCCTCCATGACACAATAACTCTACTCCTCCATGACAGAATAACTCTACTCCTCCATGACAGAATAATTCTACTCCTCCATGACAGAATAACTCTAAACCTAAATGACAGAATAACTCTACTCCTAAATGACAGAATAACTCTGCTCCTCCATAACAGAATAACTCTACTCCTAAATGACAGATTAACTCTACTCCTCCATGACAGAATAACTCTACTCCTCCATGACATAATAACTCTACTCCTCCATGACAGAATAACTCTACTCCTCCATAACAGAATAACTCTACTCCTCCATGACAGAATAACTCTACTCCTAAATGACAGAATACCTCTACTCCTAAATGACAGAATAACTCTACTCCACCATGACAGAATAACTCTACTCCTCCAGAATAACTCTACCTCCATGACAGAATAACTCTACTCCTAAATGACAGAATAACTCTACAGAATAACTCTCCATGACCTCCATAACAGAATAACTCTACTCCTCCATGACAGAATAACTCTACTCCTAAATGACAGAATAACTCTGCTCCTCCATAACAGAATAACTCTACTCCTAAATGACAGAATAACTCTACTCCTCCATGACAGAATAACTCTAAAACCTAAATGACAGAATAACTCTACTCCTCCATGACAGACTAACTCTACTCCTCCATGACAGAATAACTATACTCCTAAATGACAGAATAACTCTACTCTTCCATGACAGAATAACTCTACTCCTCCATGACAGAATAACTCTACTCCATGACTAAATGACAGAATAACTCTACTCCTCCATAACAGAATAACTCTACTCCTCCATGACAGAATAACTCTACTCCTAAATGACAGAATAACTCTACTCCTAAATGACAGAATAACTCTGCTCCTCCATAACAGAATAACTCTACTCCTAAATGACAGAATAACTCTACTCCTCCATGACAGAATAACTGACTAAACCTAAATGACAGAATAACTCTACTCCTCCATGACAGACTAACAGAATCTACTCCTAAATGACAGAATAACTATACTCCTAAATGACAGAATAACTCTACTCTTCCATGACAGAATAACTACTCCTCCATGACAGAATAACTCTACTCCTAAATGACAGAATAACTCTACTCCTCCATAACAGAATAACTCTACTCCTCCATGACAGAATAACTCTACTCCTAAATGACAGAATAACTAACAGAATAACTCCTAAATGACAGAATAACTCTACTCCTCCATGACAGAATAATAACTCTACTCCTCCATGACAGAATAACTACTCCTCCTAACTCCTCCATGACAGAATAACTCTACTCCTCCATGACAGAATAACTCTACTCCTCCATGACAGAATAACTCTACTCCTCCATGACAGAATAACATAACAGAATAACTACTCCTCCATGACAGAATAACTCTGACAGAATCCTCCATAACAGAATAACTCTACAGAATCCTCCATGACAGAATAATGACAGAATCTAAACCTAAATGACAGAATAACTCTACTCCTCCTAAATGACAGAATAACAGAATAACTATACTCCTCTAACTCTACTCCACCATGACAGAATAACTCTACTCCTCCATGACAGAATAACTCTACTCCTCTATGACAGAATAACTCTACTCCTAAATGACATAATAACTCTACTCCTAAATGACAGAATAACTCTTCTCCTAAATGACAGAATAACACTACTCCTCCATGACAGAATAACTCTACTCCTAAATGACAGAATAACACTACTCCTCCATGACAGAATAACTCTACTCCTAAATGACAGAATAACTCTACTCCTAAATGACAGTGCCTTTTTGACCAGTTCGGCCGATTTCTAAAGGTCTTCAATACCAAAGTTGTTGACTGTTTTTGTGCTTGCCAGTTAGCTAGCAGTTCCCAGCTGGCTCCCTCTTACATATTTGTAGAATATTCTAACTCCGGAAAGTAAAACAAATATAAGTTGTGTTATATGTTAAATAATAATAATAATATATGCCATTTAGCAGACGCTTTTATCCAAAGCGACTTACAGTCATGTGTGCATACATTCTACGTATGGGTGGTCCCAGGGATCGAACCCACTACCCTGGCGTTACAAGCGCCATGCTCTACCAACTGAGCTACGCTGACATATCTACACCTTTATACTTAGGCATGAACAAATCCACATATTTTCAAAAAAATTCCAAATCTGTAATCACTACTACATACAGCCACATATACAGCAGAAACTACTACATAAAGATGTTACTACATACTACTGCACATAGAGTAGATACTACTAC
The DNA here is from genome assembly GCF_021184085.1 of Oncorhynchus gorbuscha. Taxonomy (NCBI): domain Eukaryota; kingdom Metazoa; phylum Chordata; class Actinopteri; order Salmoniformes; family Salmonidae; genus Oncorhynchus; species Oncorhynchus gorbuscha. The sequence goes on along the minus strand of NC_060179.1, from coordinate 2,814,187 downwards.
ATAAAGATATTACTACATACTACTGCACATAGAGTAGATACTACTACATAAAGATATTACTACATACTACTGCACATAGAGTAGATACTACTACATAAAGATATTACTACATACAGCCACATATACAGCAGAAACTACTACATAAAGATATTACTACATACTACTGCACATAGAGTAGATACTACTACATAAAGATGTTACTACATACTACTGCACATAGAGTAGATACTACTACATACTACTACATATAATTACTACTACATACTACTACACACATATATTATCTCGTACTACTACACATACAATAGATACAACTACATACTACTACATATAAGAGTACATACTACTACATATGCAGAATAACTCTACTCTACTACTATATATATTATATATATTATATTACTACTACATATAGATACTACTACATATATAAACTAATACATACTACTACATATGCAGAATAACTCTACTCTATTACTATATATATATTATATATATTATATTACTACTACATATAGATACTACTACATATATACACTAATACATACTACTACACATACAGTAGATATGGTGCTATTGCATTTAGATTGATGTCGATACTTCCACATACTGCTTATACATACTACTACATACTCTAAATATAGATACTACTACATATACAGTTCTCAGTTCTCTGCGGCCAATGACTGGAACGAACTACAAAAATCTCTGAAACTGGAAACTGTAACGGCGTTCGTCTGTCGAAAGAGAGTCGGCGTGGTGGTTACTCATGTTCTTTAATAAAATAATGAACGATACATGAAATAACAAAATATATACAAAACAACAAACGAAACGCGAAAACCTATTCAGCCTATCTTGTGACTACAAACACAGAGACAGGAACAATCACCCACGAAAACACTCACAGAATATGGCTGCCTAAATATGGCTCCCAATCAGAGACAAGGATAATCACCTGACTCTGATTGAGAACCGCCTCAGGCAGCCATAGACTAATTAGACACCCCACAAAACCCCAAGACAAAAAAAACACACCACAATAACCCATGTCACACCTTGGCCTGACCAAATAAATAAAGAAAACACAAAATACTAAGATCAAGGCGTGACAGAAACACTCTCCCTCACTAGCTTTAAGCACCAGCTGTCAGAACAGCTCACAGATTACTGCACCTGTACATAGCCCACCTATAATTTAGCCCAAACAACTACCTCTTTCCCTACTCTATTTATTTTATTTATTTTGCTCCTTTGCACCCCATTATTATTATTTTTACTTTGCACATTCGTTTCAATCATTGGCAGCAGAGAACTGGAAGGCGAGGCGGCCAAAGTAAGAATTGGTTTTGGGGGTGACCAGAGAGATATACCTGCTGGAGCGCATGCTACAGGTGGGTACTGCTATGTGACCAGCGAGGTGAGATAAGGGGGGACTTTACCTAGCAGGGTCTTGTAGATGACCTGGAGCCAGTGGGTTTGGCGACGAGTATGAAGCGAGGGCCAGCCAACGAGAGCGTACAGGTCGCAGTGGTGGGTAGTATATGGGGCTTTGGTGACAAAACGGATGGCACTGTGATAGACTGCATCCAATTTATTGAGTAGGGTATTGGAGGCTATTTTGTAAATGACTTCGGCGAAGTCGAGGATCGGTAGAATGGTCAGTTTTACAAGGGTATGTTTGGCAGCATAAGTGAAGGAGGTTTTGTTGCGAAATAGGAAGACAATTCTAGATTTAACTTTGGATTGGAGATGTTTGATGTGAGTCTGGAAGGAGAGTTTACAGTCTAACCAGACACCTAGGTATTTGTACTTGTCCACATATTCTAAGACAGAACTGTCCAGTGTAGTGATGTTGGACGGGCAGGCAGGTGCAGGCAGCGATCGGTTGAAGAGCATGCATTTAGTTTTACTTGTATTTAAGAGCAATTGGAAGCCACGGAAGGAGTGCTGTATGGCATTGAAGCTCATCTGGAGTCCAAAGAAGGGCCAGAAGTATACAGAATTGTGTCATCTGCTTAGAGGTGGATCCGAGACTCACCAGCAGCAAGAGCGACATCATTGATGTATACAGAGAAGAGAGTCGGTCCAAGAACTGAACCCTGTGGCACCCCCATAGACACTGCCAGAGGCCAGGACAACAGGCCCTCTGATTTGACACACTGAACTCTATCAGAGAAATAGTTGGTGAACCAGACAAGGCAATCATTTGAGAAACCAAGGCTATCGAGTCTGCCGATGAGGATGTGGTGATTAACAGAGTCGAAAGCCTTGGCCAGGTCAATGAATACAGCTGCACAGTATTGTTTCTTATCGATGGCAGTTAAGATATTGTTTAGGACCTTGAGCGTGGCTGAGGTGCACCCATGACCATCTCTGAAATCAGATTTCATAGCGGAGAAGGTATGTTGGGATTCGAAATGGTCGGCAATCTGTTTGTTGTCTTTGCTTTCGAAGACCTAAGAAAGGCAGGGTAGCATAGATGTAGGTCTGTAGCAGTTTGGGTCAAGAGTGTCCCCCCCTTTGAAGAGGGGGATGACCGCAGCTGCTTTCCAAACTTTGGGAATCTCATACGACACAAAAGAGAGGTTGAACAGGCTAGTAATAGGGGTTGCAATAAATACTCATTTTTAGAAAGAAAGGGTCCAGATTGTCTAGCCCGGCAGATTTGTTCCAGATTTTGCAGCTCTTTCAGAACATCAGCAGACTGGATTTGGGAGAAGGAGAAATGGGTAAGGCTTGGGCGAGTTTCTGTGGGGGGTGCAGTGCTGTTGACCAGGATAGGGGTAGCCAGGTGGAAAGCATGGCCAGCCGTAGAAAAATGTTTTTTGAAATTCTCAATTATAGTGGATTTATCGGTAGTGACAGTGTTTCCTATCCTCAGTGCAGTGGGCAGCTGGGAGGAGGTGTTCCTATTCTCCAAGGACTTTACAGTGTCCCAGAACTTTTTTGAGTTTTTGTTGCAGGAAGCAAATTTCTGCTTAAAAAATCTAGCCTTGGCTTTTCTAACTGCCTGTGTGTATTGTTTTCAAACTTCCCTGAAAAGTTGTATATCACAGGGGGCTGTTTGATGCTAATGCAGAATGCCATAGGATGTTTTTGGTTTTTAAGGTTAGTCAGGTCTGGAGATAACCAGGGGCTATACCTGTTCTTGGTTCTACATTTCTTGAATGGGGCATGCTTATTTAAGATGGTGAGGAAGTCATTTAAAAAAACAGGCATCCTCTACTGACGGGATGAGTTCACTGTCCTTTCAGGATGCCCCGGCCAGATCGATTAGAAAGGCCTGCTCGCTGAAGTGTTTCAGGGAGCGTTTGACAGTGATGAGTGGTGGTCGTTTGACCGCTGACCCATTACGGATGCAGGCAATGAGGCAAGAAAACAGCGGAGGTGTATTTAGAGGGCAAGTTGGTTTGGATGATATCTATGAGGGTGCCCATGTTTATGGCTTTGGGGTGGTACCTGGTAGGTTCATTGATAATTTGTGTGAGATTGAGGGCATCAAGCTTAGATTGTGGGATGGCTGGGGTGTTAAGCATGGTCCAGTTTAGGTCACCTAGCAGCACGAGCTCTGAAGATAGATGGGGGGGCAATCAGTTCACATATGGTGTCCAGAGCACAGCTGGGGGCAGAGGGTGGTCTATAGCAGGCGGCAACGGTGAGAGACTTGTTTTTAGAGAGGTGGATTTTTAAAAGTAGAAGTTCAAATTGTTTGGGTACAGACCTGGATAGTAGGACAGAACTCTGCAGGCTATCTTTGCAGTAGATTGCAACACAGCCCCCTTTGGCAGTTCTATCTTTTCTGAATTTTTGGTGGTCTTCCTAAGCCAGGATTCAGACACGGCTAGAACATCCGGGTTGGATGTTATGACAAATGTATTTTGTTTTTAGGGGTGCGACTGCATCTAGGGTATTGCACAAGGTTAAAATGAGTTCCTCAGGTGGTTAACTGATACTGTACTCCGACGTCCTTGGGTAGGCGAAGGGAGTCTGGAAGGGCATCTCGGAATCTTTGGGTTGTCTGAGAATATATAGCACAGCTTTTGATGCTCCTTGGTTTGGGTCTGAGCAGATTATTTGTTGCAAACGTAATAAAATGTTGGTCCAATAGTCCAGAATTATGAGGAAAAACATTAAGATCCACAATATTTATTCCATGGGACAAAACTAGGTCCAGAGTATGACTGTGACAGTGAGTAGGTCCAGAGACATGTTAGACAAAACCCACAGAGTCGATGATGGCTCTGAAAGCCTTTTGGAGTGGGTCTGTGGACTTTTCCATGTGAATATTATAGTCACCAAAAATGTGAATATTATCTGCTATGACTACAAGGTCCGATAGGAATTCAGGGAACTCAGTGAGGAACGCTGTATATGGCCCAGGAGGCCTGTAAACAAACAGTAGCTATAGAAAGTGATTGAGTAGGCTGAGCTGCGTAGACTTCATGACTAGAAGCTCAAAAGACCAAAACATCAGTTTTCTTTTGTAAATTGAAATTTGCTATCGTAAATGTTAGCAACACATCCGCCTTTGCGGGATGCACGGGGGATATGGTCCCTAGTGTACCCAGGAGGTGAGGCCTCATTTAACACAGTAAATTCATCAGGCTTAAGCCATGTTTCAGTCAGGCCAATCACATCAAGATTATGATCAGTGGTTCATTGACTATAACTGCCTTGGAAGTGAGGGATCTAACATTTAGTAGCCCTATTTTGAGATGTGAGATACCACAATATCTTTCAATAATGGCAGGAATGGAGTTCTTTATTCCAGTGAGATTGCTACGGCGAACACCGCCATGTTAAGTTTTGCCCAATTTAGATCGAGGCACAGACATGGTCTCAATGGGGATAGCTGAGCAGACTACACTGACTGTGCTAGTGGCAGACTCCACTTAGCTGGCAGGCTGGCAAACAGTCTGCTACCTGGCCTGCACCCTATCTCATTGTGGAGCTGGGGGAGTTAGAGCCCTGTCTACATTGATAGATAAGATGAGAGCACCCCTCCAGCTAGGATGCAGTCCGTCACTCCTCAGCAGGCCAGGCTTGGTCCTGTTATGGATGATCAGTGATGGACAAAGTACCCAAAAGAAAGTAAAGATACTTTTGGGTGAAAGTCACCCTGTAAAATTCTACTTGAGTTAAAGTCGAAAAGTATTTGGTTTAAAATGTACTTTACTATCAAAAGTAAATGGAATTGCTAAAATAAATCAAAAATGTAAAAAGTCAAAGTAAAACTATAAACCATTTCAAATTCCTATTTAGCAAACCAGACAGCACACTTTTATTTTATTTTTATTTTTATTAATGGATAGCCAGGGGAACACTCCAACACTCAGACATCATTACAGATAGCCAGGGGTACACTCCAACACTCAGACATCATTACAGATAGCCAGGGGAACACTCCAACACTCAGACACCATTTACAGATAGCCAGGGGCACACTCCAACACTCAGACATCATTACAGATAGCCAGGGGCACACTCCAACACTCAGACATCATTTACAGATAGCCAGGGGCACACTCCAACACTCAGACATCATTACAGGTAGCCAGGGGCATGTTCCAACACTCAGACATCATTACAGATAGCCAGGGGAACACTCCAACACTCAGACATCATTTACAGATAGCCAGGAGTACACTCCAACACTCAGACATCATTTACAGATAGCCAGGGGAACACTCCAACACTCAGAAATAATTTACAGATAGCCAGGGGAACACTCCAACACTCAGACATCATTACAGATAGCCAGGGGTATACTCCAACACTCAGACATCATTACAGATAGCCAGAGGTACACTCCAACACTCAGACATCATTTACAAACAAAACATGTGTTTAGTGAGTCCTCCAGATCAGGCAGTAGGGACGACCAGGGTGGTTCTCTATTTAGTGAGTCAGTCAGATCAGAGGCAGCAGGGATGACCAGGGTGGTTCTCTGTTTAGTGAGTCAGTCAGATCAGAGACAGCAGGGATGACCAGGGATGTTCTGTGTTTAGTGAGTCCTCCAGATCAGAGGCAGTAGGGATGACCAGGGATGTTCTGTGTTTAGTGAGTCAGTCAGATCAGACGCACTAGGGATGACCAGGGATGTTCTCTGTTTAGTGAGTCCTCCAGATCAGAGGCAGTAGGGATGACCAGGGATGTTCTGTGTTTAGTGAGTCCTCCAGATCAGACGCAGTAGGGATGACCAGGATGGTTCTCTGTTTATTGAGTCAGTCAGATCAGACGCAGTAGACCAGGGATGTTTTGTGTTTAGTGAGTCCTCCAGATCGAGGCAGTATACCAGGGATGTTCTGTGTTTAGTGAGTCCTCCAGATCGAGGCAGTAGACCAGGGATGTTCTGTGTTTAGTGAGTCCTCCAGATCAGAGGCAGTAGACCAGGGATGTTCTGTGTTTAGTGAGTCCTCCAGATCGAGGCAGTAGACCAGGGATGTTCTGTGTTTAGTGAGTCCTCCAGATCGAGGCAGTAGACCAGGGATGTTCTGTGTTTAGTGAGTTCTCCAGATCAGAGGCAGTAGACCAATGATGTTCTGTGTTTAGTGAGTCCTCCAGATCGAGGCAGTAGACCAGGGATGTTCTGTGTTTAGTGAGTCCTCCAGATCAGAGGCAGTAGGGATGACCAGGATGGTTCTCTGTTTAGTGAGTCCTCCAGATCGAGGCAGTAGACCAGGGATGTTCTGTGTTTAGTGAGTCCTCCAGATCAGAGGCAGTAGACCAGGGATGTTCTCTGTTTAGTGAGTCCTCCAGATCGAGGCAGTAGACCAGGGATGTTCTGTGTTTAGTGAGTCCTCCAGATCGAGGCAGTAGACCAGGGATGTTCTGTGTTTAGTGAGTCCTCCAGATCAGAGGCAGTAGACCAGGGATGTTCTCTGTTTAGTGAGTCCTCCAGATCGAGGCAGTAGACCAGGGATGTTCTGTGTTTAGTGAGTCCTCCAGATCAGAGGCAGTAGACCAGGGATGTTCTGTGTTTAGTGAGTCCTCCAGATCAGAGGCAGTAGACCAGGGATGTTCTCTGTTTAGTGAGTCCTCCAGATCAGAGGCAGTAGACCAGGGATGTTCTCTGTTTAGTGAGTCCTCCAGATCAGAGGCAGTAGACCAGGGATGTTATCTGTTTAGTGAGTCCTCCAGATCAGATGCAGTAGACCAGGGATGTTCTCTGTTTAGTGAGTCCTCCAGATCAGAGGCAGTAGACCAGGGATGTTCTCTGTTTAGTGAGTCCTCCAGATCAGAGGCAGTAGACCAGGGATGTTCTCTGTTTAGTGAGTCCTCCAGATCAGAGGCAGTAGACCAGGGATGTTCTCTGTTTAGTGAGTCCTCCAGATCGAGGCAGTAGACCAGGGATGTTCTGTGTTTAGTGAGTCCTCCAGATCGAGGCAGTAGACCAGGGATGTTCTGTGTTTAGTGAGTTCTCCAGATCAGAGGCAGTAGACCAATGATGTTCTGTGTTTAGTGAGTCCTCCAGATCGAGGCAGTAGACCAGGGATGTTCTGTGTTTAGTGAGTCCTCCAGATCGAGGCAGTAGACCAGGGATGTTCTGTGTTTAGTGAGTCCTCCAGATCAGAGGCAGTAGGGATGACCAGGATGGTTCTCTGTTTAGTGAGTCCTCCAGATCAGAGGCAGTAGACCAGGGATGTTCTCTGTTTAGTGAGTCCTCCAGATTGAGGCAGTAGACCAGGGATGTTCTGTGTTTAGTGAGTCCTCCAGATCAGAGGCAGTAGACCAGGGATGTTCTGTGTTTAGTGAGTCCTCCAGATCAGAGGCAGTAGACCAGGGATGTTCTCTGTTTAGTGAGTCCTCCAGATCAGAGGCAGTAGACCAATGATGTTCTGTGTTTAGTGAGTCCTCCAGATCGAGGCAGTAGACCAGGGATGTTCTCTGTTTAGTGAGTCCTCCAGATCGAGGCAGTAGACCAGGGATGTTCTCTGTTTAGTGAGTCCTCCAGATCAGAGGCAGGAGACCAGGGATGTTCTGTGTTTAGTGAGTCCTCCAGATCAGAGGCAGTAGACCAGGGATGTTCTGTGTTTAGTGAGTCCTCCAGATCGAGGCAGTAGACCAGGGATGTTCTGTGTTTAGTGAGTCCTCCAGATCAGAGGCAGTATACCAGGGATGTTCTCTGTTTAGTGAGTCCTCCAGATCGAGGCAGTAGGGATGACCAGGGATGTTCTGTGTTTAGTGAGTCCTCCAGATCAGAGGCAGTAGACCAGGGATGTTCTCTGTTTAGTGAGTCCTCCAGATCGAGGCAGTAGACCAGGGATGTTCTGTTGATACTGTAAGTGTGTGAATTGGACCGTTTTCCTGCTAAACATTCAAAATGTAACGAGTACTTTTTGGTGTGAAGGAAAATGTCTGGAGTAAAAAGTACAGCATTTTCTTTAGGAATGTCGTGAAGTAAAAGTAGTCAAAAATATAAATAGTAAAGTACAGATACCCCCCCAAAATAAGTTATATTGTTCTTTGAAGTATTTTTACTTTAAGTACTTTACTCCACTGTGGACGATGTAGCTTTGGTCATCATCCCTTGCAGACCCAACGTGGTGGTAGTGGTGGTCTGTCATCCACTCCAAACGGTCAACGCATAAATTATGAATACAATTTTTGTCGATATTGCAAGAAAATATTGTAATTTCACACAACCATACCGCAAGGTAGCTACTCTACTTGCTTTATTCATGATGAGAAAATTAACTTGAACAAGCTAGCAAGCTAGCCAAATTGCTAGTTAGCTATAGCTAGCTAAGTTGTCGCAACCTCACGATGGGTACAGGGAAAATGTGTGTATCATGTAG
>NC_060179.1:2787886-2800386 GCF_021184085.1 Oncorhynchus gorbuscha | reverse complement strand
GTAGTATTCCCTAGTACCCAGTATAGTAGCCAGTATAGTAGGTAGTATTCCCTAGTAACCAGGATAGTAGGTAGTATAGTAGGTAGTATTCCCTAGTACCCAGTATAGTAGGTAGTATTCCCTAGTACCCAGTATAGTAGGTGGTATTCCCTAGTACCCAGTATAGTAGGTAGTATTCCCTAGTACCCAGTATAGTAGGTGGTATTCCCTAGTACCCAGTATAGTAGGTAGTATTCCCTAGTACCCAGTATAGTAGCCAGTATAGTAGGTAGTATTCCCTAGTACCCAGGATAGTAGGTAGTATAGTAGGTAGTATTCCCTAGTACCCAGTATAGTAGGTTGTATTCCCCAGTACCCAGTATAGTAGGTGGTATTTCCTAGTACCCAGTATAGTAGGTAGTATTCCCTAGTACCCAGTATAGTAGGTGGTATTCCCTAGTACCCAGTATAGTAGGTAGTATTCCCTAGTACCCAGTATAGTAGGTAGTATTCCCTAGTACCCAGGATAGTAGGTAGTATTCCCTAGTACCCAGGATAGTAGGTAGTATTCTCTAGTACCCAGTATAGTAGGTAGTATTCCCTAGTACCCAGTATAGTAGGTGGTGTTCCCTAGTACCCAGTATAGTAGGTGGTATTCCCTAGTACCCAGTATAGTAGGTAGTATTCCCTAGTACCCAGTATAAAGCCAGTATAGTAGGTAGTATTCCCTAGTACCCAGGATAGTAGGTAGTATAGTAGGTAGTATTCCCTAGTACCCAGTATAGTAGGTAGTATTCCCTAGTACCCAGTATAGTAGGTGGTATTCCCTAGTACCCAGTATAGTAGGTGGTATTCCCTAGTACCCAGTATAGTAGGTGGTATTCCCTAGTACCCAGTATAGTAGGTAGTATTCCCTAGTACCCAGGATAGTAGGTAGTATTCCCTAGTACCCAGGATAGTAGGTAGTATTCCCTAGTACCCAGTATAGTAGGTAGTATTCCCTAGTACCCAGTATAGTAGGTAGTATTTTTTAATATATATTTTTTTAGGGTGTTGCTTCCAATGTAATTTGTCTGCTTCATTTCCAATCCCCCATATTTTGGGGGTAAATATATATATATCCATACATGCATGCATATATATTCACATATACACATACACATACCTATATAGACATACATATACACATATATACATACACATACCTATATAGACATATATATACACATATATACATACACATACCTATATAGACATACATATACACATATATACATACACATACCTATATAGACATATATATACACATATATACATACACATACCTATATAGACATACATATACACATATATACATACACATACCTATATAGACATATATATACACATATATACATACACATACCTATATACACATACCTATATAGACATACATACTTTTTTAAAGAATATACCTTTATTATTATTCCCCAAACCCTTCCGCCGATCCCCCATTTGGAGTAAACTAATAAACACTTCTGCTTCTACCTTCAACCCATACATCTTATACACAGTCTACAGACACAGTCTACAGACACAGTCTACAGACACAGTCTACAGACACAGTCTACAGACACAGTCTACAGACACAGTCTACTTTACAATAGTTCTCTCTTGTTTGTTCTTAGTCCTTCCACTATTTCTGATGGCACAGCTGTCAGTTTTTTGGTCCTTAAATGAAATTAGCAAATAGGTCAACTGTGATATAACTAAGGAGTTAATCAGGGTGATTTTTCCACAAATATACAGGTATTTTCCTTTCCATGGTAGCAAGATCTTATCTATTTTTGCTAACTTTCTATCAAAATGTATTGGAGTGAGATCATTTCTTTCCTTTGGGATTTGTATACCGAGTATGTCCACATCTCCGTCAGACCATTTAATTGGTAAACTACATGGTAATGTAAAATGTGCATTTTTTAGTGATCCAATACGTAATATAGTACATTTATCCTAATTTGGTTTTAATCCAGAGAGGATAGCAAAAGTATCTAGATCCTCTAAGAGGCCGTGGAGAGACTCTAACTCTAAAAGTATCTAGATCCTCTATGAGGCTGAGGAGAGACTCTAATTGTGGTTTTAAAAGAAGAAATGAATCATCAGTGTACAATCACACCTTAGTTTTTAAACCACGGATTTCTAATCCTTTAATATTATTGTTTGATCTAATCTTTGCAGCTAACATTTCAATGGCAATAATAAATAGATATGCCGATAGTGGACAACCTTGTTTTACTCCTCTAGAGAGTTTAAAACTTTCTGAGATGTAGCCATTATTTATTGTTTTACACCTAGGGTTACTATACTTAACCTTAATGTCATGTTTTGTCTTATATTGTCTTGTCATTTTGCTTTCCCTTCTGTTCGTTTCCCCCTGCTGGTCTTATTAGGTTCGTTCCCTTTTTCTCTCTCCCTCCCTCTCTCTCCTCTCTCTATCGTTCCGTTCCTGCTCCCAGCTGTTCCTATTCTCCTACTCAATCATCTAGTCTTTTCACACCTGTTCCCTATCTTGCCCTCTGATTTGAGTCCCTATTTCTCCCCTTGTTTTCCGTTTCTGTCCTGTCGGATCCTTGTATTATGTTCGCCGTGCTGTGTCTTTGTCTCGCCCTGTCGTGTCTTGTTTCCCTCAGATGCTGCGTGTAGCAGGTGTCTGAGTCTGCTACGGTCGGTGCCTTCCCGAGGCAACCTACAGTTAATGGTCGAGTCTCCAGTCTGTCCTCGTCACTACGAGTGGAATTAAGTTTTTTATGTTTTGTTTTCTGCTCTGACTGTCCAGGAGTATTGCCTATATCCTTTACTGGAATAAAGACTCTGTTTTCGCCAAGTCGCTTTTGGGTCCTCATTCACCTGCATAACACTTAACCCATTTTATAAGAGATTCCCCAAAATTGAAATATTCTAGGCATTTATATATAAACTCCATTTGTACTTTATCAAAAGCCTTTTCAAAATCAGGTATGAAAACCAGGCGTGGTGTCCCCAATATTTCATAGTGTTCTATTGTTTCCAGTACTTGTCTTATATTATCTCCAATGTAAAAAATGGACAATAGTATTCCCTAGTAGCCATTATAGATTATCATAGCTGGTCATATCCTATTACACTTTGACTATATATAAATATTTATTTTCAGGTTGTCCTAAGTACATTGTTTAGATTGACTATCTTTGTGAACATCTTTAGACCAATGATCATATAGTTAATACGTGCAACTTGATTTGATTGGCCTGTATAGGCGCAATGCTTTTAGATTTGAGTGGTGCTGTTCGGCTGAACAGTATGTTTTTCTCCTGACAATCGAATCCCTGAGCTGACGAGGTAAAAATCTGTCGTTCTGCCCCCTGAACAAGGCAGTTAACTCACTGTTCCCCGGTAGGCCGTCATTGTAAATAAGAATTTGTTCTTTAACTGACTTGCGTAGGTAACTCCAAAATACACGGTACTACTGACAGAATAGTACTGTATATCAGATGGTTTCAAAAACTATTTAAAAAAAACTTCATTTCGAAACATTCATAGTACTCTACCACCTTCTTTTAAAGTTCACAACTGTTTTCATTCTTAACGCCAGTCCTAACCAGGTACACTGTTGTGTTAGAACACTGTCTTCCATCATTCGAGGGAAGAACAAATAGAGGTATCTAGTTATATAGCTGTAACCTTTACACCAGCGGAGATCTTTCATCTGCCCTCAGATTAGTTATTTACCTCTAGATCTTCTCTATCAAGATGCTCTGAAAAGACCATCAGTTCAACCCATCCACTATGCTACTAAATGGAACCAGGGTACTTAAACATCTCACTGTAACCTTTTCTGATACTTACCATGAAGACCATTAGGCTTTGGTGAGTTGCTGGAGCAAGGGCTTTATTAAGGCTAACCAGTAAGATGAAGCGCTATTCAGGCTGTGATGTGTCTGTATGTCTACGTCCTCAGTCTGGGACGGAATGCCACACACACTGGTGTAAATGTATCTGTGGGGCTCAGAAAGAATATGTCACAGGTCTTATGTGACGAGAGAGAGAGAGAGAGAGAGAGCCCATAGAAACAGAAGACTGCAGAGTGTCTGTCTGTCTGTAGTAGTTTAAACAATGGTCTGCCTGCCTGCCTGCCTGCCTGCCTGCCTGCCTGCCTGCCTGCCTGCCTGCCTGCCTGCATGCCTGCCTACCTGCCTGCCTGCCTGCCTGTCTGCCTGTCTGTCTGCCTGTCTGTCTGTCTGTCTGTGTGTGTCTGTCTCTGTGTGTGTCTGTCTCTGTGTGTGTCTGTCTCTGTGTGTCTGTCTCTGTGTGTCTGTCTCTCTGTCTGTCTGTCTGTCTGTCTGTCTGTCTGTCTGTCTGTCTGTCTGTCTGTCTGTCTGTCTGTCTGTCTGTCTGTCTGTCTGTCTGTCTGTCTGTCTGTCTGTCTGTCTGTCTGTCTGTCTGTCTGTCTGTCTGTCTGTCTGTCTGTCTGTCTGTCTGTCTGTCTGTCTGTCTGTCTGTCTGTCGTGGCTTGAACAATGGTCTGTCTCTCTCTAGAGGCTTTAAACATTTTCTGTCTCTCTCTGTCTAGAGGCTTTAAAAATTGTCTGTCTCTCTCTAGAGGCTTTAAAAATTGTCTGTCTCTCTCTCTAGAGGCTTTAAGAATTGTCTGTCTCTCTCTCGCTAGAGGCTTTAAAAATGGTCTGTCTCTCTAGAGGCTTTAAAAATGGTCTGTCTCTCTCTCTAGAGGCTTTAAAAATTGTCTGTCTCTCTCTCTCTCTAGAGGCTTTAAAAATTGTCTGTCTCTCTCTCTCTAGAGGCTTTAAAAATTGTCTGTCTCTCTCTCTATAGGCTTTAAAAATTGTCTGTCTCTCTCTCTCTAGAGGCTTTAAAAATTGTCTGTCTCTCTCTCTAGAGGCTTTAAAAATTGTCTGTCTCGCTCTCTCTAGAGGCTTTAAAAATTCTCTCTCTCTCTCTCTCTCTCTCTCTCTCTCTCTCTCTCTCTCTCTCTCTCTCTCTCTCTCTCTCTCTCTCTCTCTCTCTCTCTCTCTCTCTCTCTCTCTCGAGGCTGTAAAAATTGTCTGTCTGTCTGCAGACATTGGCTTACACAAAGACATTTCAAACATCATATTACGTATATATACAGTGTTGTAGCGATGTGAAAATAGCTGAAGTACAAAAGGGAAAATAAATAAGCATAAATATGTGTTGTATTTACAATGGTGTTTATTCTTCACTGGTTGACCTTTTCTCGTGGCAACAGGTCACAAATCTTGCTGCTGTGATGGCACACTGTGGAATTTCACCCAGTAGATGAGAGTTTATCAAAATTGGATTTGTTTTCTTATTCTTTGTGGATCTGTGTAATCTAAGGGAAATATGTGTCTCTGATATGGTCATATATTTGGCAGGAGGTTAGGAAGTGCAGCTTAGTTTCCACCTCATGTTGTGGGCAGTGTGCACACAGCCTGTCTTCTCTTGAGAGCCAGGTCTGCCTATAGAGACCTTTCTCAATAGCAAGGCTATGCTCACTGAGTCAGTCACAGTGGTTAGGTATTCTGCCACTGTACTCCCTCTCTCATATATATATACATACACACATACATACGTATAACATGTGCTTTATTGGCATGGGAAACATATGCCAAAGCAACAAAAGTGAAATAAACATTACACTCAGAAGTTCCAAAAATAATAAAGACATTTAAAAAAGTAATATGGTGATTTGTTTTCAGCTAGAGGCGTTTCTCTTCCACCTGGGTCGGAGCTGGTCATCAAAGGAGACAGAGGGTTTGTGCCAATCCGGCCAGGTGATGTCTGGGACTCAGAACAAGTAAGAGAGCAGCTGGTGTCTGGGACTCAGAGCAGGGAAAAGGCAACAGACATGCAAACAGGTAAAAAGTAAGGAAGGTAGGCAGAAATGCAGACAGGTAGGCACAAAGGTAAAACTAAGGAAGGCAGACAGAAAGACAGGCAGAAATGCAGACAGGCAGAGAGACAGAAAGACATGCAGGCAGACATGCAGGCAGACAGGCACACAGGAATGCAGACAGGCAAGCACGCAGGCAGACAGACAGAGAGACAGAAAGACATGCACGCAGGCAGACAGACACAGACAGACACAGAAAGGCAGACAGGCAGGCACGCAGGCGGACAGACACAGAAAGGCAGACAGAAAGGCAGACAGAACGGCAGACAGAAAGGCAGACAGAAAGGCAGACAGAAAGGCAGACAGGCCCATTGTAAATACACTGGAAAACACCCTTCTCCTGCATTTGCAAATAGAAGCAAAACATTTCTAGTGAGGTCACTCCAAACTCTCTTTGCCAGTCAATGCCTTTTCTAACAGTCTTTTTTTTTAAATGGAATTTATGGACTTAGCTTGCCTAAGAAAATATAGTACCTACGTATGGAAACAGGGAAGGGTCATACAGTGTCAGTCAAACGTGTGGAAACAGCCGAGGGTGTGCAAAGCTGTCATCAAGATAAAGGGTGGCTACTTTGAAGAGTCTCAAATATACTTTGATTTGTTTAACACTTTTTTTTGGTTACTACATGATTCCATGTGTGTTACTTCATAGTGTTGTTGTCTTCACTGTTATTCTACAATGTAGAAAATAGGAAAACTAAACAAACCTGGAATGAGTAGGTGTGTCCAAACTTTTGACCAGTACTGTGTGTAGAATGTGACTTTATAATGTTGAGTCTTTCCGAAATGTGAAATGACAGTGAGCGGAGGACAGGAATGTCATACCAGGCTATACTGCAGTAGAGGGAAACCTGTCATACCAGGCTATACTGTAGTAGAGGGAAACCTGTCATACCAGGCTATACTGTAGTAGAGGGAAACCTGTCATACCAGGCTATACTGTAGTAGAGGGAAACCTGTCATACCAGGCTATACTGTAGTAGAGGGAAACCTGTCATACCAGGCTATACTGTAGTAGAGGGAAACCTGTCATACCAGGCTATACTGTAGTAGAGGGAAACCTGTCATACCAGGCTATACTGTAGTAGAGGGAAACCTGTCATACCAGGCTATACTGTAGTAGAGGGAAACCTGTCATACCAGGCTATACTGCAGTAGAGGGAAACCTGTCATACCAGGCTATACTGTAGTAGAGGGAAACCTGTCATACCAGGCTATACTGTAGTAGATGGAAACCTGTCATACCAGGCTATACTGCAGTAGAGGGAAACCTGTCATACCAGGCTATACTGCAGTAGAGGGAAACCTGTCATACCAGGCTATACTGTAGTAGAGGGAAACCTGTCATACCAGGCTATACTGTAGTAGAGGGAAACCTGTCATACCAGGCTATACTGTAGTAGAGGGAAACCTGTCATACCAGGCTATACTGTAATATAGGGAAACCTGTCATACCAGGCTATACTGCAGTAGAGGGAAACCTGTCATACCAGGCTATACTGTAGTAGAGGGAAACCTGTCATACCAGGCTATACTGTAGTAGATGGAAACCTGTCATACAAGGCTATACTGTAGTAGAGGGAAACCTGTCATACCAGGCTATACTGTAGTAGAGGGAAACCTGTCATACCAGGCTATACTGTAATAGAGGGAAACCTGTCATACCAGGCTATACTGTAGTAGAGGGAAACCTGTCATACCAGGCTATACTGTAGTAGAGGGAAACCTGTCATACCAGGCTATACTGTAGTAGAGGGAAACCTGTCATACCAGGCTATACTGTAGTAGAGGGAAACCTGTCATACCAGGCTATACTGTAGTAGAGGGAAACCTGTCATACCAGGCTTTACTGCAGTAGAGGGAAACCTGTCATACCAGGCTATACTGTAGTAGAGGGAAACCTGTCATACCAGGCTATACTGTAGTACAGGGAAACCTGTCATACCAGGCTATACTGTAGTAGAGGGAAACCTGTCATACCAGGCTATACTGTAATAGAGGGAAACCTGTCATACCAGGCTATACTGCAGTAGAGGGAAACCTGTCATACCAGGCTATACTGTAGTAGAGGGAAACCTGTCATACCAGGCTATACTGTAGTAGATGGAAACCTGTCATACAAGGCTATACTGTAGTAGAGGGAAACCTGTCATAACAGGCTATACTGTAGTAGAGGGAAACCTGTCATACCAGGCTATACTGTAATAGAGGGAAACCTGTCATACCAGGCTATACTGTAGTAGAGGGAAACCTGTCATACCAGGCTATACTGTAGAACAGGGAAACCTGTCATACCAGGCTATACTGTAGAACAGGGAAACATGGGGAATCCTGGCAGGAAGCTGTGAACAGCTTCGTACAGTGTATGTTGCCAAATTCATAGTGTGACAGAGAACACAGCTTTCTCTCGCCCCTTCCTCTGTGAATAATGTAAGGACTGGTCTACTGTATGGACTACTGTATGGACTACTGTATGGACTGGACTACTGTATGGACTACTGTATGGTCTACTGTATGGACTGGTCTACTGTATGGACTACTGTATGGTCTACTGTATGGACTACTGTATAGATTGGTCAACTGTATGGAATACTGTATAGACTGGACTACTGTATGGGCTGGACTACTGTATGGACTGGACTACTGTATGGACTACTGTATGGATTGGTCTACTGTATGGACTGGTCAACTGTATGGAATACTGTATGGACTGGACTACTGTATGGGCTGGACTACTGTATGGACTACTGTATGGATTGGTCTACTGTATGGACTACTGTATGGATTGGACTACTGTATGGAATACTGTAAGGACTGGTCTACTGTATGGACTACTGTATGGAATAATGTAAGGACTGGTCTACTGTATGGACTACTGTATGGACTGGACTACTGTATGGACTACTGTATGGACTGGTCAACTGTATAGACTACTGTATGGACTACTGTATGGACTACTGTATGGACTGGTCAACTGTATAGACTACTGTATGGACTACTGTATGGACTACTGTATGGACTGGACTACTGTATGGTCTACTGTATGGACTGGTCTACTGTATGGACTACTGTATGGACTACTGTATGGAATACTGTATGGACTGGACTACTGTATGGACTACTGTATGGACTACTGTATGGACTGGACTACTGTATGGACTACTGTATGGACTACTGTATGGACTGGTCTACTGTATGGACTGGTCTACTGTATGGACTGGACTACTGTATGGACTGGACTACTGTATGGACTACTGTATGGATTGGACTACTGTATGGACTGGTCTACTGTATGGACTGGACTACTGTATGGACTGGTCTACTGTATGGACTGGACTACTGTATGGACTACTGTATGGACTGGACTACTGTATGGACTGGACTACTGTATGGACTACTGTATGGATTGGACTACTGTATGGACTGGACTACTGTATGGACTGGACTATTGTATGGACTGGACTACTGTATGGACTACTGTATGGATTGGACTACTGTATGGACTACTATATCAAATCAAATCAAATTTATTTATATAGCCCTTCGTACATCAGCTGATATCTCAAAGTGCTGTACAGAAACCCAGCCTAAAACCCCAAACAGCAAACAATGCAGGTGTAAAAGCACGGTGGCTAGGAAAAACTCCCTAGAAAGGCCAAAACCTAGGAAGAAACCTAGAGAGGAAGCGGGCTATGTGGGGTGGCCAGTCCTCTTCTGGCTGTGCCGGGTAGAGATTATAACAGAACATGACCAAGATGTTCAAATGTTCATAAATGACCAGCATGGTCAAATAATAATAAGGCAGAACAGTTGAAACTGGAGCAGCAGCACAGTCAGGTGGACTGGGGACAGCAAGGAGCCATCATGTCAGGTAGTCCTGGGGCACGGTCCTAGGGCTCAGGTCCTCCGAGAGAGAGAAAGAAAGAGAGAATTAGAGAGAGCATATGTGGGGTGGCCAGTCCTCTTCTGGCTGTGCCGGGTGGAGATTATAACAGAACGTGGCCAAGATGTTCAAATGTTCATAAATGACCAGCATGGTTGAATAATAGTAAGGCAGAACAGTTGAAACTGGAGCAGGAGCATGGCCAGGTGGACTGGGGACAGCAAGGAGTCCTCATGTCAGGTAGTCCTGGGACATGGTCCTAGGGCCCAGGCCAGTTGAAACTGGAGCAGCAGCATGGCCAGGTGGACTGGGGACAGCAAGGAGTCATCATGTCAGGTAGTCCTGGGGCATGGTTCTAGGGCTCAGGTCCTCCGAGAGAGAGAAAGAAAGAGAGAAGGAGAGAATTAGAGAACGCACACTTAGATTTACACAGGACACCGAATAGGACAGGAGAAGTACTCCAGATAAACAAACTGACCCTAGCCCCCGACACATAAACTACTGCAGCATAAATACTGGAGGCTGAGACAGGAGGGGTCAGGAGACACTGTGGCCCCATCCGAGGACACCCCCGAACAGGGCCAATCAGGAAGGATATAACCCCACCCACTTTGCCAAAGCACAGCCCCCACACCACTAGAGGGAAATCTTCAACCACCAACTTACCATCCTGAGACAAGGCCGAGTATAGCCCACAAAGATCTCCGACACGGTACAACCCAAGGGGGGGCCGACCACAACAGTGAATCAACCCACCCAGGTGACGCACCCCCCCCAGGGACGGCACGAGAGAGCCCCAGCAAGCCAGTGACTCAGCCCCCGTAACAGGGTTAGAGGCAGAGAATCCCAGTGGAAAAAGGGGAACCGGCCAGGCAGAGACAGCAAGGGCGGTTCGTTGCTCCAGAGCCTTTCCGTTCACCTTCCCACTCCTGGGCCAGACTACACTCAATCATATGACCCACTGAAGAGATGAGTCTTCAGTAAAGACTTAAAGGTTGAGACCGAGTTTGCGTCTCTGACATGGGTAGGCAGACCGTTCCATAAAAATGGAGCTCTATAGGAGAAAGCCCTGCCTCCAGCTGTTTGCTTAGAAATTCTAGGGACAATTAGGAGGCCTGCGTCTTGTGACCGTAGCGTACGTATAGGTATGTACGGCAGGACCAAATCAGAGAGGTAGGTAGGAGCAAGCCCATGTAATGCTTTGTAGGTTAGCAGTAAAACCTTGAAATCAGCCCTTGCTTTGACAGGAAGCCAGTGTAGAGAGGCTAGCACTGGAGTAATATGATCAAATTTTTTGGTTCTAGTCAGGATTCTAGCAGCAGTATTTAGCACTAACTGAAGTTTATTTAGTGCTTTATCCGGGTAGCCGGAAAATAGAGCATTGCAGTAGTCTAACCTAGAAGTGACAAAAGCATGGATTAATTTTTCTGCATCATTTTTGGACAGAAAGTTTCTGATTTTTGCAATGTTACGTAGATGGAAAAAAGCTGTCCTCGAAATGGTCTTGATATGTTCTTCAAAAGAGAGATCAGGGTCCAGAGTAACGCCGAGGTCCTTCACAGTTTTATTTGAGACGACTGTACAACCATTAAGATTAATTGTCAGATTCAACAGAAGATCTCTTTGTTTCTTGGGACCTAGAACAAGCATCTCTGCTTTGTCCGAGTTTAATAGTAGAAAGTTTGCAGCCATCCACTTCCTTATGTCTGAAACACATGCTTCTAGCGAGGGCAATTTTGGTGCTTCACCATGTTTCATTGAAATGTACAGCTGTGTGTCATCCGCATAGCAGTGAAAGTTTACATTATGTTTTCGAATAACATCCCCAAGAGGTAAAATATATAGTGAAAACAATAGTGGTCCTAAAACAGAACCTTGAGGAACACCGAAATGTACAGTTGATTTGTCAGAGGACAAACCATTCACAGAGACAAACTGATATCTTTCCGACAGATAAGACCTAAACCAGGCCAGAACATGTCCGTGTAGACCAATTTGGGTTTCCAATCTCTCCAAAAGAATGTGGTGATCGATGGTATCAAAAGCAGCACTAAGGTCTAGGAGCACGAGGACAGATGCAGAGCCTCGGTCCGATGCCATCAAAATGTCATTTACCACCTTCACAAGTGCCGTCTCAGTGCTATGATGGGGTCTAAAACCAGACTGAAGCATTTCGTATACATTGTTTGTCTTCAGGAAGGCAGTGAGTTGCTGCGCAACAGCCTTCTCTAAAATCTTTGAGAGGAATGGAAGATTCGATATAGGCCGATAGTTTTTTATATTTTCTGGGTCAAGGTTTGGCTTTTTCAAGAGAGGCTTTATTACTGCCACTTTTAGTGAGTTTGGTACACATCCAGTGGATAGAGAGCCGTTTATTATGTTCAACATAGGAGGGCCAAGCACAGGAAGCAGCTCTTTCAGTAGTTTAGTTGGAATAGGGTCCAGTATACAGCTTGAAGGTTTAGAGGCCATGATTATTTTCATCATTGTGTCAAGAGATATAGTACTAAAACACTTGACTACTGGACTACTGTATGGATTGGACTACTGTATGGACTACTGTATGGATTGGACTACTGTATGGACTACTGTATGGACTACTGTATGGATTGGACTACTGTATGGAATACTGTATGGACTACTGTATGGACTACTGTATGGATTGGACTACTGTATGGAATACTGTATGGACTACTGTATGGACTACTGTAT
>NC_060179.1:2762886-2780386 GCF_021184085.1 Oncorhynchus gorbuscha | reverse complement strand
TATATGGTATACTAGATACCCACGGTGCTTTGACAGGACTAGTTATATATATGGTATACTAGATACCCACGGTGCTTTGACAGGACTAGTTATATATATGGTATACCAGATACCCACGATGCTTTGACAGGACTAGTTATATATATGGTGTACCAGATACCCACGATGCTTTGACAGGACTAGTTATATATATGGTATACTAGATACCCACGATGCTTTGACAGGACTAGTTATATATATGGTATACTAGATACCCACGGTGCTTTGACAGGACTAGTTATATATATGGTATACTAGATACCCACGATGCTTTGACAGGACTAGTTATATATATGGTATACTAGATACCCACGATGCTTTGACAGGACTAGTTATATATATGGTATACTAGATACCCACGATGCTTTGACAGGACTAGTTATATATATGGTATACTAGATACCCACGATGCTTTGACAGGACTAGTTATATATATATGGTATATCAGATACGCACTGTGCTTTGAAAAGACTAGTTAGATGTACAGAACCAGTCCAAAGTTTGTTGAGCCAGTTTCAGCATAGCTCCTGATGTTTTCTACGCTAGAAGAAACTTCTTGAAATGTTCCAAATTGACCTTCATATCTTAAAGTAATTATGGACGGTTGTTTCTCTTTGTTGATATGAGCTGTTCTTGACATAATATGGACTTATGTACATTTAAGGAACCAAATAGAGAGATAAGAGATAAATAGAGAGATAAGAGATATCTTCTGTATTCCCCCGCTACCTTGTCACCAAACAACTGATTGGCTCAAACGCATTAAGAATCAAATAAATTCCACAAATGTACTTTTAACAAAGCACACTTGTTCATTGAAATACATTCCAGGTGACTACCTCATGAAGTTGGTTGAGAGAATGCCAAGAGTGTGCTAAGCTGTGATCAAGGCAAAGGGTGGCTTGGAAATTATGACAGGCCAGTGGATCCCACTGTGGAAAACCTACCATGTGTCCTCCCGTTACAGGGTTAATTCTGCGTGGTTACAGGGTTAATTCTGCGTGGTTACAGGGTTAATTCTGCGTGGTTACAGGGGTAATTCTGCATGGTTACAGGGTTAATTCTGCGTGGTTACAGGGTTAATTCTGCGTGGTTACAGGGTTAATTCTGCGTGGTTACAGGGTTAATTCTGCGTGGTTACAGGGTTAATTCTGCATGGTTACAGGGTTAATTCTGCGTGGTTACAGGGTTAATTCTGCGTGGTTACAGGGTTAATTCTGCGTGGTTACAGGGTTAATTCTGCGTGGTTACAGGGTTAACTCTGCGTGGTTACAGGGTTAATTCTGCGTGGTTACAGGGTTAATTCTGCGTGGTTACAGGGTTAATTCTGCGTGGTTACAGGGTTAATTCTGCGTGATTACAGGGTTAATTCTGCGTGGTTACAGGGTTAATTATGTCCTCCCGCTAGGCTATGAAGAGCAGCAGAAGAAGAACCAGGGTTTCACCACCTTGGGTGGATCATCATTTTCTAACAGCGTTTCTCAACCATGACTTTTCACCAGCCTCCATGTGTCTTTCCTACATCATTCTGCATGGTTACAGGGTTGACTCTGCATGGTTACAGGGTTAACTCTGCATTGTTACAGGGTTAATTCTGCATGTTTACAGGGTTGACTCTGCATGGTTACAGGGGTAACTCTGCATGGTTACAGGGTTAACTCTGCATGGTTACAGGTTTAACTCTGCATGGTTACAGGTTTAACTCTGCATGGTTACAGGGTTAACTCTGCATGGTTACAGGGGTAACTCTGCATGGTTACAGGGTTAACTCTGCATGGTTACAGGGTTAATTCTGCATGGTTACAGGGTTAACTCTGCATGGTTACAGGGTTAACTCTGCATGGTTACAGGGTTAATTCTGCATGGTTACAGGGTTAATTCTGCATGGTTACAGGGTTAACTCTGCATGGTTACAGGGTTAACTCTGCATGGTTACAGGGTTAACTCTGCATGGTTACAGGGGTAACTCTGCATGGTTACAGGGGTAACTCTGCATGGTTACAGGGTTAACTCTGCGTGGTTACAGGGTTAACTCTGCATGGTTACAGGGTTAACTCTGCATGGTTACAGGGTTAATTCTGCGTGGTTACAGGGTTAATTCTGCATGGTTACAGGGTTAATTCTGCATGGTTACAGGGTTAACTCTGCATGGTTACAGGGTTAACTCTGCATGGTTACAGGGTTAACTCTGCGTGGTTACAGGGTTAATTCTGCGTGGTTACAGGGTTAATTCTGCGTGATTACAGGGTTAATTCTGCGTGGTTACAGGGTTAATTATGTCCTCCCGCTAGGCTATGAAGAGCAGCAGAAGAAGAACCAGGGTTTCACCACCTTGGGTGGATCATCATTTTCTAACAGCGTTTCTCAACCATGACTTTTCACCAGCCTCCATGTGTCTTTCCTACATCATTCTGCATGGTTACAGGGTTGACTCTGCATGGTTACAGGGTTAACTCTGCATTGTTACAGGGTTAATTCTGCATTGTTACAGGGTTAATTCTGCATGTTTACAGGGTTGACTCTGCATGGTTACAGGGTTAACTCTGCATGGTTACAGGTTTAACTCTGCATGGTTACAGGTTTAACTCTGCATGGTTACAGGGGTAACTCTGCATGGTTACAGGGGTAACTCTGCATGGTTACAGGGTTAATTCTGCATGGTTACAGGGTTAACTCTGCATGGTTACAGGGTTAACTCTGCATGGTTACAGGGTTAATTCTGCATGGTTACAGGGTTAACTCTGCATGGTTACAGGGTTAACTCTGCATGGTTACAGGGTTAACTCTGCATGGTTACAGGGTTAACTCTGCATGGTTACAGGGTTAACTCTGCATGGTTACAGGGTTAACTCTGCATGGTTACAGGGGTAACTCTGCATGGTTACAGGGGTAACTCTGCATGGTTACAGGGGTAACTCTGCGTGGTTACAGGGTTAATTCTGCGTGGTTACAGGGTTAACTCTGCGTGGTTACAGGGTTAATTCTGCATGGTTACAGGGTTAATTCTGCATGGTTACAGGGTTAATTCTGCATGGTTACAGGGTTAATTCTTGTGATGATGAGACTTCCCCAAGAGATGCAATTTCATCAATTGAGCTCCCCATCAGTAGCTAGAAACTGAAGGAGACCAAGAGCCAGAATGACTGACTGACACAGTGTGGTGAGTTAGAGCTATAATGACTGCCTGAGACTGTGGTGAGTTTGAGCCAGAATGACTGACTGAGACAGTGTGGTGAGTAAGTTAGAGCCAGAATTACTTCCTGAGAATGTGTGGTGAGTTTGAGCCAGAATGACTTCCTGAGACGATGCGGTGAGTTGAGCCAGAATGACTTCCTGAGACGATGCGGTGAGTTGAGCCAGAATGACTTCCTGAGACGATGACTGAGAGATCACAGCTCTTCCTGTGACACCATGTGGTGATCTCTCTCTCTCTCACACACAAGATTCCAACACCATCATTAAGATTGTCGACGACACCATGTTGGTAGGCTTTATCACTGATGACGATGAGACGGCCTAAAGGGAGGAGGTCAGAGACCTGGCAGTGTGGTGCCAGGACAACAATCTGCCCATCAACATCAGCAAGACAAAGGAACTGATCGTGGACTACAGGAAACGGAGCGCCGAGAGTGGGCTGTAGTGGAGCGGGTCAAGAGCTTCAAGTTACTCGGTGTCCTTATCATCACGAAGGATCTATCGTGGTCCAAACACACTAAGACAGTCGTAAATACGGCACGCAAACAAAGTCTTCCACCTAAGAAGGATGGAAAGATTTGGCATGTGCCCTCAGATCCTCCAAAATGTTCTACAACTGCACCATTGAGAGCATCTTGGCTGGCTGCATCACCGCTTGGTATGGCAACTGCTCGGCATTCGACAGCATGGCGCTACAGAGGGAAGGGATTAAGGCCCAGTACTTCACTGGGGTCGAGCTCCCTTCCATCTAGGACCTATATACCAGGCGGTGTCAGAGGAAGGCATTAATACGCCTCCTGAACAGTTAAGCAAATGTCCACCCAGACAATTCACATTGCCCCCTTTTTATGTACACAGTCTCTCTAGGCTCTATGCACACTGACTGGACACTACACACACTACACTGACAATCACACACAATCGCACTCACACACACACACACACACACTCACACACATCACAACTGCGGCATCTCTTATTTACTATTGCTATTACCTTACAGTTTAAACACTTTAACCTTAATACCCCCTTCCTTCATACATGTGTAAATATTGGACTGTAAGAAGGAGACATGCTGTCTGGAATTCAACTAGAAGGAGACATGCTGTCTGGAATTCAACTAGAAGGAGACATTATGTCTGGAATTCAACTAGAAGGAGACATTCTGTCTGGAATTCAACTAGAAGGAGACATTCTGTCTGGAATTCAACTAGAAGGAGACATTCTGTCTGGAATTCAACTAGAAGGAGACATTATGTCTGGAATTCAACTAGAAGGAGACATTCTGTCTGGAATTCAACTAGAAGGAGACATTCTGTCTGGAATTCAACTAGAAGGAGACATTATGTCTGGAATTCAACTAGAAGGAGACATTATGTCTGGAATTCAACTAGAAGGAGACATTCTGTCTGTAATTCAACTAGAAGGAGACATTCTGTCTGTAATTCAACTAGAAGGAGACATTCTGTCTGGAATTCAACTAGAAGGAGACATTCTGTCTGGAATTCAACCAGAAGGAGACATTCTGTCTGGAATTCAACTAGAAGGAGACATTATGTCTGTTATTCAACTAGGAGACATTATGTCTGGAATTCAACTAGAAGGAGACATTCTGTCTGGAATTCAACTAGAAGGAGACATTCTGTCTGGAATTCAACTAGAAGGAGACATTCTGTCTGGAATTCAACTAGAAGGAGACATTCTGTCTGGAATTCAACTAGAAGGAGACATTCTGTCTGGAATTCAACTAGAAGGAGACATTATGTCTGGAATTCAACTAGAAGGAGACATTATGTCTGGAATTCAACTGGAAGGAGACATTCTGTCTGGAATTCAACCAGAAGGAGACATTCTGTCTGGAATTCAACTAGAAGGAGACATTCTGGTAGGAGCCATACGGTCTGTTGATTGTTCCTATTTCCTCGTGTTCCCGGTGTTGACCCTGATCCTGCCTGCTGTCCTGTACCTTGTCCCCACCTTTCTGGATGACTGCCCTCTGCCTGCCCCTGTTCACTTTAATAAACTGTAACACAGTCAGAGTGCATTGTTAAGCGATCCATCAGATGAACATGCCCACGATTCACTGACTTAATCCTAGTTGTCAAGGAATTAGGTTGCTAAGTGGACAAATACTGTGCATGGTTCTAAGTACTAATTAGTACTAATTAGAACTAATACTAGTATTGTACATGTTTACTAAGTACTAATTAGTACTAATTAGAACTAACACTAGTATTGTGCATGTTTACTAAGTACTAATTTGTACTAATTAGAACTAATACTAGTATTGTACATGTTTACTAAGTACTAATTAGTACTAATTAGAACTAATACTAGTATTGTACATGTTTACTAAGTACTAATTAGTACTAATTAGAACTAACACTAGTATTGTGCATGTTTACTAAGTACTAATTTGTACTAATTAGAACTAATACTAGTATTGTACATGTTTACTAAGTACTAACTAATTAGAACTAATACTAATGTTTTAGAACTAATATTAGTATTGTACATGTTTACTAAGTACTAATTAGTACTAATTAGAACTAATACTAGTATTGTACATGTTTACTAAGTACTAATTAGTACTAATTAGAACTAATACTAGTATTGTACATGTTTACTAAGTACTAATTAGTACTAATACTGTACTTGGTTGGCTACTACTGTGTTTATTCCAGACCCCGATGTAGATAAAGACCATGTATTGTTTCATTGTAGAGAAGAGCAGAACGTTTTCACAACTTCTGTACAATCAAAATAAAGGATGTACATTTGTCAATACATTTCCTAATGATCTTTGGCTCGGTTAGGAAACAGGAAGCAAGCATGGGCTTGGAACCACGACAAAACAAGAGACGTCATCAACAACGGAATCATTTTATGGACGGACAAAGTAGGCAGACTAAACAACCGTAGGCCTAAAATCACAGACTAAACAACCGTAGGCCTACTAAACATCACAGACTAAACATCACAGACTAAACAACCGTAGGCCTACTAAACATCACAGACTAAACATCACAGACTAAACAACCGTAGGCCTACTAAACATCACAGACTAAACATCACAGACTAAACAACCGTAGGCCTACTAAACATCACAGACTAAACATCACAGACTAAACAACCGTAGGCCTACTAAACATCACAGACTAAACATCACAGACTAAACATCACAGACTAAACATCACAGACTAAACAACCGTAGGCCTACTAAACATCACAGACTAAACATCACAGACTAAACATCACAGACTAAACATCACAGACTAAACAACCGTAGGCCTAAACAACCATAGGCCTAAACAACCATACAGCCTCAGCCAAGTAGACAGACTAAACAACCGTACGGCCTCAGTCAAGTAGACAGACTAAACATCACAGACTAAACAACCGTAAAGCCTCAGTCAAGAAGACAGACTAAACATCACAGACTAAACAACCGTACGGCCTCAGTCAAGAAGACAGACTAAACGTCACAGACTAAACAACCATACAGCCTCAGTCAAGTAGACTGGAAATAACATGATTGAACAACATTGACTAGCTCAGGATTTTGATCCATACATGATGTTTGGAGAAGAGGAGACCCCTGTGCCCTGAGACGAGTGACTGTGAGTGAAACAGCCGCACATGTGTCTGTCTGGGGGAAATGAGAGCAGTGGGAGAATGGCTTCTTCTAATCCAGGTTGCAGCAGGCTCAACCGAGATCCCTCACGGTTTCTTTCCAGACAGAAAAAAAAACAATAGTTTGTACCACACAGCACTTCACACTGTTTGAGTGAAATAGAGCTGCAGCTGAAAATCTCTTTGGTTCCAATGTCAGATAATTACAAAGGAAACTGTCATCATCATGTTCAGACAATTCTCCAAAGCCGTTACGATACTCGTTTTGTCAGAGTATTCGGGAGCACCCCTAGAGTTCCTTTGATACAAGGGCTGTGTGTGTGTGTGTGTGTGTGTGTGTGTGTGTGTGTGTGTGTGTGTGTGTGTGTGTGTGTGTGTGTGTGTGTGTGTGTGTGTGTGTGTGTGTGTGTGTGTTTGAAAGACAGGGCCTGGTTCTCCTCGGAACAGCCTGAAACAGTCACACAGTCCACCAGGATGGTTTTCAATCCCAGCTCCCCCCTCTCCTTTCCACTAACCCCCCCACGCCCAGAAAACAGGGTCAAGTTCTGAACATCAATCATCCAGAGTGGGTGGGGCTCATCAGCAGGTGGCCATTCACAGCGCCATAATATTCAACACACGTACGTGCACGGACGCAGACACACACAAAGAAACCCACACAACACAAACGCACACACACTGATTTAAAACTGTGTGTCTAGTCTGGTGTGTCTGAAATGTGTCATTCGTCTGATGTGGCTGTTGAGTGACACACTCATAGAGGAGGGGAGAAGACTGTGGTTCAGATCTGAGAAGGGTTGGGTCCTCATAGAGGAGGGGAGAGGACTGTGGTTCAGATCTGAGAAGGGTTGGGTCCTCATAGAGGAGGGGAGAGGACTGTGGTTCAGATCCGATAAGGGTTGGGTCCTCATAGAGGAGGGGAGAGGACTGTGGTTCAGATCCGATAAGGGTTGGGTCCTCATAGAGGGGAGAGGACTGTGGTTCAGATCCGAGAAGGGTTGGGTACGTACATGCATCATTTAATGGGATTGTAGTCCACTGTGCTGTCAAACATTCCACTATAGATTCATCTAGACTTTTATGACCGATTTTATCTGTGTTATTATCACAATCTAACTTGATGGACAGGGACTGAAGCCAAATAATGATAGAAGGTGCAATAAATCATAGAGGACATAGAACCGGAATGTAGAACGTAGAATTAGAATGTAGAATATAGAATATAAAATAGAATATAAAATAAAATACAGATTGAGAAAATAGAATGTATAAAATGGAATGTAGAATATAGAATATAGAATGTTAAATACAGAATGTAGAATATAGAATGTGGAATACAGAATATAGAATGTAGAATATAGAATGCAGAATAAAGAATATGGAAATAAGAATACATAGGGTAGTATATAGAATGTAGAATACAGAATGTATAAAATAGAATGTAGAAAATAGAATGTAGAATACAGAATGTAGAATATAGAATGTATAATATATAATGTAGAATATAGAATGTAGAGTGTAGTATATATAATGTAGAATACAGAATGTATAAAATAGAATGTATAAAATAGAATGTAGAATACAGAATGTAGAATATAGAATGTAGAATACAGAATAAAGAATATGGAAATAAGAATACATAGGGTAGTATATAGAATGTAGAAAATAGAATGGGGAATTTACAATATAGAATGGGGAAAATAGAATATAGAATGTAAATATAGAATTAGAATGTAGAATATAGACTGTAGATTAGAGTTTAGAATATAGAATAAAGAGTGTAGAATATAGACTATAGGACATATAATGTAAAATTTAGAATGTAGAATATAGAATGTAGAATTTAGAATATGGTATGCAGAGTATAGAAAATAAATAACAATAGCGGGGCTATATACAGGGGCTACCGGTACAGATTCAATGTGCAGGGGCACCAGTGTCGAGGTAATTGAGGTAAAATGTACATGTAGGTAGTTATTAAAGTGCTAATAACAGAGAGCAGTAGAAGTATTCCAGAGGGGGGGGGCTAAGCAAATAGTCTGGGTAACCATTTGATTAGCTGTTCAGGAGTCTTCTGACTTGAGGGTAGAAGCTATTTTGGAGCCTCGGACCTAAAGTTGGCGCTCCGGTACCGCTTGCCGTGCAGAACCAGAGAGAACAGTCTATGACTAGGGTAGCTAGAGTCTTTGACAATTTTTAGGGCCTTCCTCTGACACCGCCTGGTATAGAGGTCCAGGATGTTAGGATGCTTGGCCGTGGTGATGTACTGGGCCGTACGCACTACCCTCTGCAGTGCCTTGCGGTCGGAGGCCGACCAGTTGCCATACCAGGCAGGACCCCTGACAAATCTTTTCAACCACCTAAGGGGGAATAGGTTTTGTCATGCCCACTTCACTGTCTTGGTGAGTTTGGACCATGTTAGTTTGTTGGTGATGTGGACACCAAGGAACTTGAAGCTCTCAACCAGCTCCACTACAGACCCGTTGATGAGAATGGGGGCGTGCTCGGTCCTCCTTTTCCTGTAGTCTACAATAATTTCCTTTGTCTTGATCACATTGAGGGAGAGGTTGTTGTCCTGGCACCACACAGTAAGGTCTCTGACCTCCTCCCTATATGCTGTCTCATCGTCGTCAGTGATCAGGCCTACCACTGTTGTGTCATCAGCAAACTTAATGATGGTGTTGGAGTTGTGCTTGGCCATGCAGTCATGAGTAAACAGCGAGTACAGGAGGGGACTGAGCACGCACACCTGAGGGGCCCCGTGTTGAGGAACAGCGTGGCGGATGTGTTGTTACCTACCCTAACCACCTGGGGGTGGGGTCAGGAAGTCCAGGATCCATTTGCAAAGGGAGGTGTTTAGTCCCAGGGTCCTTAGCTTAGTGATGAGCTTTGAGGGCACTATGGTGTTGAATGCTGAGTTGTAGTCAATGAATAGCATTCTCACATAGGTGTTCCTTTTGTCCAGGTGAGAAAGGGCAGTGTGGAGTGCAATAGAGATTGCATCATCGTGGATCTGTTAGGGCAATATGCAAATTGGAGTGTGTCTAGGGTTTCTGGGACAATGGTGTTGATGTGAGCCATGACCAGCCTTTCAAAGCATTTCATTTAGGCAGGTTACCTTTGTGTTCTTGGGCACAGGGACTACGGTGGTCTGCTGGAAACATGTTGATATTACAGTCTCAGACAGGGAGAGGTTGAAAACGTCAGTGCAGACAATTGCCAGCCAGTTGGTTCAGCGCATGTTCAGCACGGAGTACACCTCCTGGTAGTCCGTCTCGCCTTGTGTATGTTGACCTGTTTAAAGGTCTTACTCATATCGGCTACAGAACAGCTGATGCTCTCATGCATGTTTCAGTGTTACTTGTCTCGAAGCCAGCATAGAAGTTATTTAGCTCATCTGGTAGGCCCGCGTCACTGGGCAGCTCTCAGCTGTGCTTCCCTTTGTAGGCTGTAATAGTTTGCAAGCCCTGCCACATCCGACGAGCGTGTAGTACAATTTGATCTTAGTCCTTTATTGATGCTTAGCTTGTTTGATGCTTCGTCAGAGGGCATAGCGAGATTTCTTTTTAGCTTCAAGGTTAGAGTCCTGCCCCTTGAAAGAGATTGTTCTACCTTTTAGCTCAGTGTGAATGTTGCCTGTAATCCATGGCTTCTGTTTGGGTTATGTACGTGCAGCCACCTTAGGACAATGTCATCGATGCACTTATTGATAAAGCCAGTGACTGATGTGGTGTTCTCCTCAGAATAATCCTGTAACATATTCCAGTCTGTGCTAGCAAAACAGTGCTGTATTTTAGCATCTGCTTCATCTGACCACTTTTTTATAGGCCGAGTCTCTGGCGCTTCCTGCTTTAATTTTGCCTGTGAATAGGAATCAGGAGGATAGAATTATGGTCAGATTTGCCAAATTGAGGGCGAGGGAGAGCATTGTACGCATCGCTGTCTGTGGAGTACAGGTGATCTAGAATGGTTTTCTCTCTGGTTGCGCATTTGACATGCTGATAGAAATGAGGTAAAACTGATTTAAGTTTCCTGCATTGAAGTCCCTGACCACTAGGAGGGCCTTTCTTAGATATCATGCACCAGCTGTTGTTTACATAAATGGGCTGGAGGTTAGGAAGTGCAGCTCAGTTTCCACCTCAATTTGTGGTCAGAGTGCCCATAGCCTGTCTTCTCTTGAGAGCCAGGTCTGCCTATGATGGTCTTTCTCAATAGCAAGGCTATGCTCACTGGATCTGTACATAGTCAAAGACTTCCTTACGTCTGGGTCAGTCACAGTGGGCAGGTAGTCTGCTACTGTGTATTCTCTGTTTAAGGCCAAAAAATGATCCTAGTTTATTTGTGAATTTTTCCATTGTGTCAAGTATTATATTTTTGTCTTCTCATGATTTGGTTGGGTCTAATTGTTCTGCTGTCCTGGGGCTCTGTTGGGTCTGTTTGTGTTTGAGAATAGAGCCCCAGGATCCGCTTGCTTAGGGGGCTCTTCTCCAGGCTCATCTCTCTGTACGTGATAGTGTTGTTATGGAAGGTTTGGGAATCGCTTCCATTTAGGTGGTTGTAGAATTAAACACCTACTAATCACCTGTCTGTCTGTCTGTCTGTCTGTCTGTCTGTCTGTCTGTCTGTCTGTCTGTCTGTCTGTCTGTCTGTCTGTCTGTCTGTCTGTCTGTCTGTCTGTCTGTCTGTCTGTCTGTCTGTCTGTCTGTCTGTCTGTCTGTCTGTCTGTCTGTCTGTCTGTCGTTAACTCTGTCTGTCTGTCGTTAACTCTTTCTGTCTGTCTGTCGTTAACTCTTTCTTTCTGTCTGTCTGTCTGTCTGTCTGTCTGTCTGTCTGTCTGTCTGTCTGTCTGTCTGTCTGTCTGTCTGTCTGTCTGTCTGTCTGTCTGTCTGTCTGTCTGTCTGTCTGTCTGTCTGTCGTTAACTCTGTCTGTCTGTCTGTCTGTCTGTCTGTCTGTCTGTCTGTCTGTCTGTCTGTCTGTCTGTCTGTCTGTCTGTCTGTCTGTCTGTCTGTCTGTCTGTCTGTCTGTCTGTCTGTCTGTCTGTCTGTCTGTCTGTCTGTCGTTAACTCTTTCTTTCTTTCGTTAACTCTTTCTTTCTTTCGTTAACTCGTTCTTTCTTTCGTTAACTCTTTCTTTCTTTCGATAACTCTTTCTTTCTTTCGTTAACTCTTTCTTTCTTTCATTAACTCTTTCTTTCTTTCGTTAACCTCTTGAGTGTAGGGGGCAGTATTTTGATGTTTGGATGAAAAACGTATCCAAATGAAACTGCCTATTTCTCAGTCCCAGAATCTAGAATATGCATATCATTGTCAGATTAGGATTGAAAACACTCTAAAGTTTCCAAAACTGTCAAATTATTGTCTGTGAGTATAACAGAACCGATATTGCAGGCAAAAACCTGAGGAAAATCCAACCCGGAAGCTGTGTTTCCTGAAAGCTCTCTGTTCCACTGCTTGCCTTCGCTCCAGTTAAAGGGATATCAACCAGATTCCTTTTCCTATGTCTTCCCCATGGTGTGAACAGACTTTAGACATAGTTTCAGTCTTTTATTTTGCAAGATGAACGAGAAAGATCACATCGCGTCATTGGATGGCTGGGTGCCAGCAGCGTTTTGAATGCGCCAACAGCTTGGAGCAGATATTTTCTCTCTCTCTCTGAAGAAGCTGCAGTCCGGTTGAAATATTATCGATTATATATTGTAAAAACAACCTGAGGATTGATTATATAAAACGTTTGACATGTTTCTACAAACTTTACGGATACTATTTGAAATTTTCTTCTGCCACGTCGTGACCTCTCGAGCCTGTGGATTTCTGAACATAACACGCCAACCAAATGGAGGTATTTTGGATATAGAAATAATCTTTATGGAACAAAAGGAACATTTATTGCGTAATTGGGAGTCTTGTGAGTGCAAACATCCAAAGATCATCCATGGTAAGCAATTCATTTTATTGCTTTTCTGACTTTCGTGACCAATCTACTTTGCTGCTAGCTGTTTGTAATGTTTTGTCTTCTGAGAGAGATGTCCTTACATAAACGTTGGTGTGCTTTCGCCGAAAAGCTTTTTTGAAATCTGACACACCAGGTGGAATAACAACAGGCTAAGCTGTGTTTTGCTACATTACACTTGTGATTTCATGAAAATGTAACATTTTTAGTAATTTTATTTGAATTTGGCAATTCAGCGGATGTTGATGAAAATTATCCCGCTAACGGGTGAGCCAAGAAGTTAATGTATAGTAGTGGTATGTTTGTAGTATTTCATGTATAGTAGTGGTCTGTCTGTAGTATTTCATGTATAGTAGTGGTCTGTCTGTAGTATTCCATGTATAGTAGTGGTCTGTCTGTAGTATTCCATGTATAGTAATGGTATGTCTGTAGTATTTCATGTATAGTAGTGGTATGTTTGTAGTATTTAATATATAGTAGTGGTATGTTTGTAGTATTTAATATATAGTTGTAACGGCGTTCGTCTGTTGAATGAAGAGAGTCAGACCGAAATGCAGCGTGTTGGTTACTCATGACTTTAATGAAATTAATCGCGGTACATGAAATAACTGAATAAATACAGAACAACAGAACGGAACGTGAAACCTAATACAGCCTATCTGGTGAACACTACACAGAGACAGGAACAAACACCCATAAAATACAAAGCGAAAGTCAGGCTGTCTAAATACGGTTCTCAATCAGAGACAACGACAAGCACCTGACTCTGATTGAGAATCGCCCCAGGCAGCCAAGCCTAACTAGAATCAGCCACAATCCCAAATAATACAAACCCCAATACGAATACAACATCTAAACCCATGTCACACCCTGGCCTACCCAAACATATACCAAAAACACAAAATACAATGACCAAGGCGTGATAATAGTAGTGGTATGTTTGTAGTATTTAATATATAGTAGTGGTATGTCTGTAGTATTTAATATATAGTAGTGGTACGTCTGCAGTATTTAATATATAGTAGTGGTATGTCTGTAGTATTTAATATATAGTAGTGGTATGTTTGTAATATTTCATATATAGTAGTGGTACGTCTGTAGTGTTTCATGTATAGTACTGATACGTCTGAAGTATTGCATGTATTGGATGTATAGTAGTGGTATGTGTCATGAGAATTTTCAATCCCAATGATAATAACAATCAATCAATAGCTTTGACCAATCCCAGAGGTTTGCAAGACCATTGGTTTAATAAAGGTCAGAACAGTTTATTCAGAGAACGTTCTGAAGTACACAATACACAGACAATACACAGACATCCATTTTTATAGCTGCGTACGTACATACACACAAACAATAGACACCATACGCACATACTTCCACACAAACAGCAGACATCCTACGCACATACTTCCACACAAACAGCAGACATCCTACGCACATACTTCCACACAAACAGCAGACATCCTACGCACATACTTCCACACAAACAGCAGACATCCTACGCACATACTTCCACACAAACAGCAGACATCCTACACACATACATTGTTTGTTCTTTTTGATGGCATGTCTCTCAGATCGTTCACAGCTTTGTGGCAGTAACCTGAGCTGATGTTTAGGCCGAGGTATGATTTGTTGTTTGTGTGCTCTTGGGCAACGGTGTCCACATGGAATTTGTATTTGAGGTCCTGGCAACTGGACCTATTTTGGAATACCATTATATTTTGTCTTACTGAGATTTACTGTCTCTCTCTCTCCCGCACACACACACACCAACACCTCCCCACACCCCCTCCCAGAGTGTGGTGTTGTTGTTTTAGGCGGGGTAGAGTGGAGAGGTGATGGTGTGGAACTGGCCTGTGTGCTTTAGTGCGGGTCAACCCCAGGCCGGACCAGGGGCAGCCAATCCCTGGCTGGCCTCCCAGCTTGCCTCTAGTCCTGGACCATGCTCAATGTCCACCTGCTGAGAAGGCTTCACATAGATACATTGTTCCTGGTCTGTGATCCCACTGAGAGTGAGCAGGGAAGTATGTTAAAGTAAACACTGTAGCATCACACTTCTCTTTGTAGCAGGTCTATGAGGCTGACCTCCAGGAGAGGGTAGGAGGAGGCTATGCTACGTAGCTACTCACTGCAGGTCATGTAGGTTAGGATACGCTACACAGCTACTCACTGTAGATCATGTAGTTTAGGATACGCTACACAGCTACTCACTTCAGATCATGTAGTTTAGGCTAAGCTACACAGCTACTCACTGCAGATCATGTAGGCTAGGCTACGCTACATAACACTGCAGGTCATGTAGGCTAGGCTACGCTACACAGCTACTCACTGCAGGTCATGTAGGCTAGGCTACGCTACATAACACTGCAGGTCATGTAGGCTAGGCTACGCTACACAGCTACTCACTGCAGATCATGTGGTCCACAGCAGTATATGGACCAGGGGTAAGACTAGGAGAGTGTTGTTCTTTTCCACTTGTTTCAGGTGCGGGCCAACTTGATGATTAACTAATGGAAAACTTCAGACATTTACTCGAACGAAAACACGTACTTCTTTCATTTAGAGAATCTAACAAAGCAATACGTGTAGGCTGTTGGGGTTGGGTATGAGCCAATCGGTTCCTCTTCTTTCGGGTGGTCCTACTCTCCACTGGTTTCAGTGTGTGTGTTGATGGTCTTCTGTTAGGTAGTGGTGTCCCTGTCTTGGCGCTCTGTCTTGGCGCTCTGCTGGCTGCTACTGTATCACAGCCACGCTTTATAGGGAATAGGGTGCCATTTGGGAGACATGTTCTGTGATACTGCTGGGATGGAAGGTGGTTAGAACCTCCCTGTTTACATGTTTGACAGAGGAGGGAGTGAGGGAGTGAGGGAGGGAGAAATAATCTGGCGAGTTGTGTTAGAAAGTCTGACCACTACTTTGGCATCTCATCGAGAGAGAGAGAGAGAGAAAGAGAGAGAGAGAGAATCCAAATGAAACTTAAAAACTGTGGTGTGCTTGTTTTGAAGCATTAGCGGTTGCGAAATAAGCTATAGTATTAACAGTGAGTGCAGACGTAATAAGTTATAGTATTAACAGTGAGTGCAGACGTAATAAGTTATAGTATTAACAGTGAGGGCAGACGTAATAAGTTATAGTATTAACAGTGAGTGCAGACGTAATAAGTTATAGTATTAACAGTGAGTGCAGACGTAATAAGTTATAGTATTAACAGTGAGGGCAGACGTAATAAGTTATAGTATTAACAGTGAGGGCAGACGTAATGATAGTGACTGGTTATAGTCGAAAAGTAGGTAGAAGGAATGATTGATTTGGTTCTCATTAAAACACATGTTAATGTATGCAGATTTATTTTTAAATTATACAAATTATACCTGACATCAATCTAGTAGGGACAGTCTGAATACCTCAACATGGGTTTGGAGTTGTTAAACGGTGACAGTGGAGATATGTGTAGAATATATGTGTAGAATATATGTGTAGAATATATATTTTTTACCATTTAAGTCTTTGGCCCATTTTTATCTTTGAAATGCATTAGGAGGTCGTTAACATATTGCTATACACATATACATGCAACATGCAACAATTTCAAAGATATTTACTGAGTTACATTTCATATGAGGAAATAGGTCTATTGAAATATATTTACTAGGCACTAATATAGGAATTTCACACTACTGGGAATACAGATATGAAGCTGTTGGCCACAGATACCTTTTAAAACAAATAAAAGCCGGAGCATGGATCAGAAAACCAGTCAGTTGGTGTGAATCATGTATCTCCTAAGAGGAGAGTTGATCAGGCTGTTGATTGTGGCCTGTGGAGTGTGGTCCCACTCCTCTTCCATGGCCTTGGTGTGGGCTCAGTCCCTTCCTGTACTCCCTGTTCACTCACGACTGCATGGCCAGGCACAACACCATGATTAAGTGGTTAATGATGGTGGTGGAAGCAGTATTACTAGTAATGATGAGGGTAGTTGGTAGTACTGATGGATGACAGCTAGTTAATTATACATTTAATTTAGTTTTAGTAGGTAGAGATATTAGTGGTATAAATACTACTAGTGGTAATGGTAGTAGAGATATTAGTGGTATAAATACTACTAGTGGTAATGGTAGTAGAGATATTATAGGTATAAATACTACTAGTGGTAATGGTGGTAGAGATATTAGTGGTATAAATACTACTAGTGGTAATGGTGGTAGAGATATTAGAGGTATAAATACTACTAGTGGTAATGGTAGTAGAGATATTATAGGTATAAATACTACTAGTGGTAATGGTGGTAGAGATATTAGTGGTATAAATACTACTAGTGGTAATGGTAGTAGAGATATTAGAGGTATAAATACTACTAGTGGTAATGGTAGTAGAGATATTAGAGGTATAAATACTACTAGTGGTAATGGTAGAGATAATAGAGGTATAAATACTACTAGTGGTAATGGTAGTAGAGAGTATAAATACTACTAGTGGTAATGGTAGAGATATTGGTATAAATACTACTAGTGGTAATGGTAGAGATATTAGAGGTATAAATACTACTAGTGGTAATGGTAGTAGAGATATTAGAGGTATAAATACTACTAGTGGTAATGGTAGTAGAGATATTAGAGGTATAAATACTACTAGTGGTAATGGTAGTAGAGATATTAGAGGTATAAATACTACTAGTGG
>NC_060179.1:2751889-2762386 GCF_021184085.1 Oncorhynchus gorbuscha | reverse complement strand
ATTAGAGGTATAAATACTACTAGTGGTAATGGTAGAGATATTAGAGGTATATATACTACTAGTGGTAATGGTAGTAGAGATATTATAGGTATAAATACTACTAGTGGTAATGGTAGTAGAGATATTAGAGGTATAAATACTACTAGTGGTAATGGTGGTATTAGAGATATTATTGGTAGACATGCTACCTAATTACCTTATTGTTGTCTCTCTCTTAGAAAAATGATCGTCATTGTACAACGTAAAACACCAAATAATGCAGAATTAAGCCGATACCCGCTAATTATGAAAAACAGAAAAGAGCTGTTAAATTCTAACACTACCTAAAAGGAAGCGATTCCCAAACCTTCCATAACAAAGCCATCACCTACAGAGAGATGAACCTGGAGAAGAGTCTCCTAAACAAGCTGGTCCTGGGGCTCTGTTCACAAACAGAACCCACAGAGCCCCAGGACAGCAACACAATTAGAACCAAGCAAATCATGAGAAAACAAAAAGATAATTACTTGACACATTCACAAAAAAAACAGAGCAAACTAGAGTGATATTTGGCCCTAAACAGAGGAGAGAGAGAGAGAGAGAGAGAGAGAGAGAGAGAGAGAGAGAGAGAGAGAGAGAGAGAGAGAGAGAGAGAGAGAGAGAGAGAGAGAGAGAGAGAGAGAGAGAGAGAGAGAGAGAGAGAGAGACATAGACATAGACATAGACATAGAGACAACACAAGGATAGGTTTACACATCCTAATGCACAGGGAAATTCCAGGTGAAACAGAGTTGATTTGCTCAATCTTTGGATCAATCTTTGTGTTGTAATATGTGTAAATGTTTCCAGGCAGGCTGATGTCTGGTAGAGCTGATGATGGGTGACTCAGGGCCATTACATACAGACACATACGACTGTCCGTTAAGGGGGAGATGGGAAGAAAGACATTGGAAACACTGGAAATGAGAAAACATAATTATCTCACAAGCCATGCATAGTGAATACATACACAATGATGGAATGGGGTGAGAGATGGAGCGAGAGATAGTGTGAGTTAGAGTTAGAGATAGCGATAGAGAGATTGAGTGAGTGAGACAGAGAGATAGTATGAGTTAGGGAAATAGTTAGAGATAGTGTGAGTTAGACATTGAGTGAGACAGAGAGATAATGTGAGTTAGAGAGAGAGATAGTGTGAGTTGGAGATAGCGATAGAGAGATAGAGTGAGTGAGACAGAGAGATAGAGTTGTGTTAGAGATAGCGATAGAGAGATAGTGTGAGTTAGAGATAGAGATGGAGATGGAGAGTGTGAGTTAGAGAGAGAGATAGTGTGAGTGAGACAGAGAGATGGAGTGAGTGAGACAGAGAGATAGTGTGAGTTAGAGATAGAGACGGAGATGGAGTGAGAGAGACAGAGAGATAGTGTGAATTAGAGATAGCGATAGAGAGATGGAGTGAGTGAGACAGAGAGATAGTGTGAGATAGCGATAGAGAGATAGTGTGAGTTAGAGATAGCGATAGAGATAGTGTGAGTTAGAGATAGTGATAGAGATAGTGTGAGTTAGAGATAGAGATGGAGATGGAGAGTGTTAGTTAGAGAGAGAGATAGTGTGAGTGAGACAGAGAGATGGAGTGAGTGAGATAGAGAGATAGTGTGAGTTAGAGATAGAGAGATGGAGTGAGTTAGACAGAGAGATAGTGTGAGATAGCGATAGAGAGATAGTGTGAGTTAGAGATAGAGATGGAGTGAGTGAGATAGAGAGATAGTGTGAGTTAGAGATAGAGATGGAGAGATAGTGTGAGTTAGAGATAGAGATGGAGTGAGTGAGATAGAGAGATAGTGTGAGTTAGAGATAGCGATAGAGAGATAGTGTGAGTTAGAGATAGAGATGGAGATGGAGTGAGAGATTGCTAGAGGAATGAACGGACTGTTTAAGTCAAGAAATGAAAGAAGTCAATCAAGGTAGAATTACTTTTAAACAATCAAATTGATGACCGGTCCTCTGCAGGCATCAGTGACGAAATGTGAATCTTGCGAGCCGTGAGACCATGGTTGGAGGTAATGTCAGGCGTACAGATGCCCCCATTCTGGAACCAACAGGACTATTGTAAAGTGGCTGTTCCACTGGATGTCATAAGGTGAATGCACCAATTTGTAAGTCGCTCTGGATAAGAGCGTCTGCTAAATGACTTAAATGTGAAATGTAAATGTAAGCAACTTCTAGCCCCATAAGGCTGCTGAACAGTTCATCAAATGACTACCTGGACGATTTACATGAACCCCCTTATTTTATTACTATTTATTATGATTTTTTTGCACTGACTGTCTTGCAAAGGCTTGATGTACTGTACATACACTCACTGGACTCTAACCACGCACAACATTTCAATAGCGGGAGATTTTCTCTTTCATTTGGGCAAATCCAGTAGCCTACAGGATTTAAACAGACATTGGCAAGTCAAATTTAAGAACTTTCGAGGACTTTTTCAAGCGCTTATTTGTACTTTCCAAGGACCCGTATTTTATATTTTCAACGTTGTAATGTCCTTAAGACAAAAACCTATATGCATTTCCATTTCTGTCTTTTGAAAGTCATTTCTCACAAATAACTAATCAGAAATGAACTTTCCCCACAAAGTTGGTTTGATTGTTCTGTGAATTTAGACATTTTCGTTTGGAATTTTCAGGAAGAAGGACTCTATAATTCATATTTATTTGTCGCAGGTGATTGGAAACTGTCCTCTCCAGCTAAACATGGTAATTGATGGTGTCCGGTTTCAATTGCCAGGCTATGATCACTCATTTTATATTTAATTAAGGTTGCTCTTTGTTTGGGGTCTTCTAGACAGTTTAAGTATTCAGCTAAAGTGAAGTCTCTTTACCAGTTCGGAAGCGTTCCACCTTTTTCTGACCTTTGACCCAACTCCACCAATAGTTGATTCATGTGTTCTTATTATTCACCTCCAGCTGTGTAAGTTTAGCCGATGGGGACAGTCGTGTTAAGAGGTCACTCTCTGGGCACAGACTGTTGTCCATAAATGCTTTTTTGTTTTTTTACGAACCAATCATGTGATTGGTCTAGGTGAGTAGACGAGGAAGTCAGCTTCTATGTAATGTACATGTTTTTTAAAATTCAAGATGCACTTTTCTGTGAGGGTTTTGTCCTATATGACGTGTGTTTTCACTGTTATAATGGGCCCCATATTTCACTATAATAATGGGCCCCATATTTCACTATAATAATGGGCCCCATATTTCACTGTTATAATGGGCCCCATATTTCACTATAATAATGGGCCCCATATTTCACTATAATAATGGGCCCCATATTTCACTGTTATAATGGGCCCCATATTTCACTGTTATAATGGGCCCCATATTTCACTATAATAATGGGCCCCATATTTCACTGTTATAGTGGGCCCCATATTTCTCTGTAATAATGGGCCCAATATTTCACTGCCATACATTAGAATTGGTTGGATTAGAGGGTTACATTTCTGCATTGTTTTCTTTACTGAGTAGTGTTCTCACCTTGCATTCTCCGCCAGTGTTTTGATAGCGGTGTCTAACCGCCCTGATGTTTTGATGTTAAGACTGAGTTAGGTATAATTGGTGGTGTGGTTACTGTTTACCTCTTATAGGGTGAACTGGTATTTATTTCCATGAGATCTGGCTTTCTTTTGGAAGATCAAACTTGTTGTTTTGGTCAATGTAGGTGAACAGATGATCTCTGCGTGAGTCCCACTGTGAAGCATGGAGGAGGAGGTGTGATGGTGTGGGTGTGCTTTGCTGGTGATACTGTCTGTGATTTATTTAGAATTCAAGACACACTTAACCAGCATGGCTAGCAGAGCATTTTGCAGTGATACGCCTTCCCATCTGGTTTGTGCTTAGTGAGACTATCATTTATTTTTCAACAGGACAATGACCCGAAACAGACCTGCAGTGTCACGACTTTCCCCAAAGTCGGTCCCTCTCCCAGTTCGGGCGGCGTTCAGTGGTCGACGTCAGCGGCCTTCTAGCCATCGCCGATCCACCTTTCATTTTCCATTGTTTTTTTTCTTGTCTTCCCTCACACCTGGTTTCAATTACATCAATTACATGTTGTGTATTTAACCCTCTGTTTCCCCCATGTCCTTGTCCGGAATTGTTTCTTGTAGTGCTTGTGTATGTTATGCTGGTGGATACCGGGTTTTGTTTGACCCATTCATTGATTGTTCTGTTTACGGTGGTTTTAATGTTTATTAAACAACACCGTTGTGAATCAGTTTCTCCTGGCCTGACTTCTCTGGCACCAGTACCCACCCCGTTACATCCAGGATGTGTAATTTGACCAAGAAAGAGAGTGATGGTGCTGCATCAGATGACCTGGCCTCCACAATCACCTGACCTCAACCCAATAGACCTTATGCACAACATAGCAACGCCCAGTTCCCCTCAACTTCCTTCCCGATACATAGCTTCCTGTCCCGATCGCGTCCTGTCATCCTGATTGTGGCCATACTTGCCTCGAAGTCACTTGTTTTATCAATGTCTCAGTATATTAATATAATCAGTATATTAACATAATCAGTGTATTAACACGATCAGTATATTAACATAATCAGTATATTAACACAATCAATATATTAACATATCAGTATAGTAACATAATCAATCTATTACTATAATCAATGTATTGACAAAATATGTATATTAACATAATCAGTATGTTAATATAATCAGTATATTAATATAATCATATTTCTATAGTGTTTTGTTTATTAATCTTACTGAAAATGGTGTTTATCTGTTCAGTTGGTGATTTTTGTAATTGGATTATTGTGTTGTGTGTCTTTTTTTGTCTCTTTAGCTCGCAAACATTAGCTACCAGCACGTAGGTTGACGTTATTAGTTGGTGCGGCATATTGAAAGTTAGGAAATGAAGAAGAGCAACATAAAGTTTGAGGCGAGAGGTCAGCTCCATGGAATATTGCTCTGTTCCATTGTGTACCTCCTCAGCGAAATACTCCTTGTTGAGTTTTCACTAATTTCTCAATGATTCTGAGCTAAGAGAAAAATGGGGCATCAATATTGGCAGAGAAAAGTTCACCGTCACAAGTCACTCCAAGGTGTGTGGTTTTACCAGACGATTTCATTGAATCTTCTAGTGGGCTTCGAAGTCCGAGGAAGGGAGAAGTACCTATTCCAGTGGAATATCTACCATGTCCAAGCAAGAGCAAGGGTTTGGGAATGAAGGGAGAAGTACCTATTCCAATGGAATATCTACCATGTCCAAGCAAGAGCAAGAGTTTGGGAATGAAGGGAGAGGTACCTATTCCAGTGGAATATCTACCATGTCCAAGCAAGAGCAAGGGTTTGGGAATTGTCATGTTTTGTCTTATATTGTCTTGTCATTTTGCTTTTCCTTCTGTTCGTTTTCCCCCTGCTGGTCTTTTTAGGTTCGTTCCCTTTTTTCTCTCTCCCTCCCTCTCTCTCTTCTCTCTATCGTTCCGTTCCTGCTCCCAGCTGTTCCTATTCCCCTAATCAATCATTTAGTCTTTCCACACCTGTTCCCTATCTTTTCCCCTGATTAGAGTCCCTATTTCTCCCCTTGTCTTCCGTTTCTGTCCTGTCAGATCCTTGTATATTGTTCACAGTGCTGTGTCTTTGTATCGCCCTGTCGTGTCATGTTTCCCTCAGATGCTGCGTGGTGAGCAGGTGTCTGAGTCTGCTACGGTCAAGTGCCTTCCCGAGGCAACCTGCAGTTTATTATCGAGTCTCCAGTCAGTTCTCGTGATTACGAGTGGAATTGTTTTTTATGTTTTATTTACCGCTCCGATTTGTCTAGGAGTATTGCTATTTCCTTAAACTGGATTAAAGACTCTGTTTTCGCCAAGTCGCTTTTGGGTCCTCATTCACCTGCATAACAGGAATGAAGGGAGAAGTACCTATTCCAGTGGAATATCTACCATGTCCAAGCAAGAGCAAGGGTTTGGGAATGAAGGGAGAAGTACCTATTCCAGTGGAATATCTACCATGTCCAAGCAAGAGCAAGGGTTTGGGAATGAAGGGAGAAGTACCTATTCCAGTGGAATATCTACCATGTCCAAGCAAGAGCGAGGGTTTGGGAATGAAGGGAGAAACCAAGGATGTGTAGAGGACAACCATGGTGAAGATGTAGAGGATAAAAAGATGGATAGCTACCATGACCACGACTACTGTGCAGTGCC
Organism: Oncorhynchus gorbuscha; assembly: GCF_021184085.1. NCBI lineage: Eukaryota > Metazoa > Chordata > Actinopteri > Salmoniformes > Salmonidae > Oncorhynchus > Oncorhynchus gorbuscha. The sequence goes on along the minus strand of NC_060179.1, from coordinate 2,756,193 downwards.
TGGGCCCGCTGCAGTTGATCTGGTTTTGATCGAGAGGGAAGAGATGCAGAGAGAGATTGAGGACCTACGGAACAAAGTAGAGCATTTGACTGGGGGGAAGTCATTTTGGGCTGCAGTGATTTGTGGAATCAGATCCAGGCCCTCACAAGGTGGGTAAACCTAGCCCTGCTTAGCATTGTTACATCACAAACGTCACACTGTTTGCCCTCTGCCACCATATTCCATAGCTACCTTCATTTCTGTCTTAGATTTATGATACTACATTTTATGTTACATAACCCCTATCAATGTTTTTTCCCATGTAGATTTGCCTCATATGACCGTCTGATGGCCTTTTGTTCTCTCATCGAACCGTCAAATGCCAATATTGTCCGTGTCACACGAGCAAGGAGAGCCAAGCTGAGGAATAAGGAGGTGACACTTCCGAGGAATAAGTAGGTGACACTTCCGAGGAATAAGTAGGTGACACTTCCGAGGAATAAGTAGGTGACACTTCCGAGGAATAAGTAGGTGACACTTCCGAGGAATAAGTAGGTGACACTTCCGTGTAACCACTCAGTACGTTCTCCCGGTTCTGATTAACTGTATTGTCTTACCAATGTTACTTTTCACTTTAGCTAAAATCTAACTGCAAATATCTGTTAGTGATTTGTGCATTTGTCCTACAGAGACATTCTGAATGATCTGTTCCTCTTCCACCATGTCCTTGTCCTTGGGGTCAGCTGAGTAGGACATCACTGACCGATTTGGCATCCATCACTGGACAGTAAGCGGGAGGGTTGTCACATGGGCCCAACTGCCATTAAATTCTGCTGGGGTCTGTCTCTGCATGGATGTCTTCGGAAGATGTCAAGGCTGTGTTGCCAAAGGAGTTCAGTAAGTATCCAGACACCCAAGTCATCACTGACTGTACTGAGTTGAGATGCCAGCAGCCAGCCAGTCTCCCTCCACACACTCTCATTACAGGTCCCACTGCACCTTGAAAGGGATGGGATGGCCCCGCGTGGAGAAGTTATTTGTCTGTCAGAATTGAATGCTGGCTCCATCGGCGACAAAGAGCTATTCAAACAATCGGGACTGAAGACATGGCAGTGATGGCAGACAAGGGGTTCCTCATTGATGACTGTGTGCCAGGCAAGGTGTTTACCACCCTTTCTGTCTAAATAGAGTCAAGATATTGCTCATCTTAGAATCCACATTGAGAGATTAATTGTGTCGCGTTGTGATTGGAGGCTGCTGGTAAGACAGGAGGCTCCCCACCTGTACCTTTCCAAAGTGGGAGTCGACTAAAAGCTTTTCAGCAGACCTCCCCATGCTGCAGATCAATGGCTTGGACATAGGGACACAGCTCTTCTATCTGGAGAACTGAGAGGTCGGGTAGCGGACCAAGAAGGGCGCTGTGGAGTGTACTTCTGTAAAGCAAAGCAGCTGCTGCTGTGGTTAGACAATCTAAACACTTGAAAACACCTGATAATCAATATATGTATATAGTCAAAGTGTAATAGGATATGACCAGTTACTACCTACTATACTGGCTACTATACTGTCTACTGGGGAATACTACCTACTATACTGGCTACTAGGGAATACTACCTACTATACTACCTACTTTACTGGCTACTAGGGAATACTACCTACTATACTGGCTACTAGGGAATACTACCTACTATACTACCTACTTTACTGGCTACTAGGGAATACTACCTACTATACTACCTACTTTACTGGCTACTAGGGAATACTACCTACTATACTGGCTACTAGGGAATACTACCTACTATACTACCTACTTTACTGGCTACTAGGGAATACTACCTAGTATACTGGCTACTAGGTAATACTCACCTAATCCCTCCTTCTGCCATGCACTTTCCGTTGGCTTGGTGATGGTCATGTTGCCTATGGGTCCAGGGCTCAGACCCTGTAAAAAGACAGTACATGGTCACTATTCTAAATGTAATCATGAGACGATTTAAGTGTTCATGAAATAATTGCTTAGCATTATGATGTGATTACAACACTATGGGGTTGATATGTGGTATAGCTATTAAAACACGCCTTGGCTTGTGCCACTGCTGCTCGGCCTCTGTGCAGCTGTTCACAGGTGGGACGACTGGTGTTCCCATCTGGGAATAGTGTGCAGACTGGAATAGTAATGCAGCTGTGTGGTTGAGTAATGCAGTGTCAGCAACACAATGCAGTGTCAGCAACACAATGCAGTGTCAGCAACACAATGCAGTGTCAGCAACACAGTGCAGTGTCAGCAACACAATGCAGTGTCAGCAACACAATGCAGTGTCAGCAACACAATGCAGTGTCAGCAACACAATGCAGTGTCAGCAACACAATGCAGTGTCAGCAACACAGTGCAGTGTCAGCAACACAATGCAGTGTCAGCAACACAATGCAGTGTCAGCAACACAATGCAGTGTCAGCAACACAATGCAGTGTCAGCAACACAGTGATGCTGTGTCAGCAACACAGTGATGCTGTGTCAGCAACACAATGCAGTGTCAGCAACACAATGCAGTGTCAGCAACACAATGCAGTGTCAGCAACACAATGCAGTGTCAGCAACACAATGCAGTGTCAGCAACACAATGCAGTGTCAGCAACACAGTGATGCTGTGTCAGCAACACAATGCAGTGTCAGCAACACAGTGATGCAGTGTCAGCAACACAATGCAGTGTCAGCAACACAGTGCAGTGTCAGCAACACAGTGCAGTGTCAGCAACACAGTGCAGTGTCAGCAACACAGTGCAGTGTCAGCAACACAATGCAGTGTCAGCAACACAATGCAGTGTCAGCAACACAGTGCAGTGTCAGCAACACAGTGCAGTGTCAGCAACACAATGCAGTGTCAGCAACACAATGCAGTGTCAGCAACACAATGCAGTGTCAGCAACACAGTGATGTTGTGTCATTGTTACTGGCTCAGAGGGCTACAGGACAACATACGTGGTGTTTATATGTTGAATGACCATAAAATCACTCAACATGTGTCAAGACCATCAAACAGAAGTGTCTGACGCAACATGAAACAGCCACCAAATTAATTACAGCAATAAGGGTTTAAACTGTTCTATTATGGGTATATGCCCTTATTTAAATGTAATCTGATGTGTCCAACATAACAGAGTTTACAGAAACAACAAGGAAGACGACTAAATAATTACTACTCCAAGAACGGTTTCCTAGACATGGGTTAAGTCTAGTCTGAGACTAAAGCAATGCCTCCTAATGCAGCTCTCCATTCACAGGAACTGTGTATTCCTCGACTAGGCTTCATCTCTGACTGTGTAACCGGCATGTAGTGTGTCAATCCTACAATGTGATTTTCTGGATTTTTTTTCTCATTTTGTCTGTCATAGTTGAAGTGTACCTATGATGAAAATTACAGGCCTCTCTCATCTTTTTAAGTGGGAGAACTTGCACAATTGGTGGCTGACTAAATACTTTTTTGTCCCACTGTATGTGCTGCTAGCCTTCTAGTCTTGAAAGTATTGAAAAAAATATGTTAATACCCAGACCCTGCCTTGAGCTGGTCGTCCAACCAAAGTTAGCCACCGGGCAAGAAGGACCTTGGTCAAGGAGGTGACCGAGAAGCCAATGACAACTCTGACAGAACTACAGAGTTCCTTGGCTGAGATGGGAGAACCTTCCAGAAGGGTAACAAGCTCTACAGCGCTTCACCAAAGCTTTATGGGAGAGTGGCCGGATGGAAGCCAGTCCTGAGAAAAGCTACATGAAGCCTGGAGTTTGAGAAAAGACATGTGAAAGACTCTGAAAGTGTAAAAGATTATCAGGTTTGATGAGATGTATATGATGTATATGTTGAAGAGTGTTGGGCTCAAGCTGCATCCCCTCTCCTTCCTCCCTGCTCTCCTTCCTCCCTGCTCTCCTTCCCTCTCCTCCCTGCTCCCCTCTCCTCTCCTCTTCTCCCTGCTCTCCTCTCCTCCTCTCCTTCCTCCCTGCTCTCCTTCCTCCCTGCTCTCCTTCCCTCTCCTCCCTGCTCCCCTCTCTCCTCTTCTCCCTGCTCTCCTCTCCTTCCTCCCTGCTCTCCTCCCTGCTCTCCCTCTCTCCTGCTCCCCTCTCCTCTCCCTCTCTCCTGCTCTCCTCTCCTCCTCTCTCTCCTTCTCCTTCCCTGCTCCCCTCCCTCTCCTCCCTGCTCCCCTCTCCTCTCCTCTTCTCCCTCTCCTCCCTGCTCTCCTCTCCTGCTCTCCCTGCTCCCTCCCTTCCTCCCTGCTCTCCTTCCTCCCTGCTCTCCTTCCCCTCTCCTCCCTGCTCCCTCCCTCCTCTTCCT
>NC_060179.1:2719389-2746889 GCF_021184085.1 Oncorhynchus gorbuscha | reverse complement strand
GGGGAGCAGGGAGGAAGAGGAGCAGGGAGGAAGGAGAGGGGAGGAAGGAGAGGAGGAGCAGGGAGGAGGAAGGAGAGCAGGGAGGAAGGAGAGGGGAGCAGGGAGGAAGAAGAGAGGGAGGAAGGAGAGCAGGGAGGAAGGAGAGGGGGAAGAGAGCAGGGAGGAAGGAGAGGGCAGGGAGGAAGAGAGAGGAAGGAGAGCAGGGAGGAAGGAGAGCAGGGAGGAAGGAGGGAGAAGGAGGAAGGAGAGCAGGGAGGAAGGAGAGGGGAGCAGGGAGGAAGGAGAGCAGGGAGGAAGGAGAGGGGAGCAGGGAGGAAAGGAGAGTGGGGAGGGGAGGAAAGGGGGAGAGGGGGAGAGGGAGGGGGAGCAGGGAGAAGTGAGAGGGAGAAAGGGGAGAGGAGAGGGGAGCAGGGAGGTGAGGAGAGGAGAGGAGAGGAGAGGAGAGGAGAGGAGAGGAGAGGAGAGGAGAGGAGAGGAGAGGAGAGGAGAGGAGAGGAGAGGAGAGGAGAGGAGAGGAGAGGAGAGGAGAGGAGAGGAGAGGGGATCATATAAAGTTTTATTTATACATCACAATGTTTTTAAAAAATACAAATTAAAGCTGAAACAAACATAAGATAAAAATAAATAAAAAATAATTACACAAATTGAACAAATAAAGTGCACCTTGAGGACAAGCAAAACTAACAAGGTGTTTTAATCACTTTTAAATACAGTATGTCCACAGTTTCAGCCCCCCTCAGGTTCTCTGGCTATTCCAGAGGCTGGGGGCATAATAACTAAAGGCTGCCTCTCCATGCCTCTTGGTCCTAGGTTTTCAGATAGTTAAAAGACCCATGCCAGAGAACCTGAGGGACCTACTTGGTACCTAACTTAAAAGCATGTCTGACATGTATTGGGCTGCACAGTCGTGGATTGATTTAAAAACCAATAAAATAATCTTAAAATGAATTCTAAAACTCACCGGCAGCCAGTGCAGAGACCATTAAACCAGTGTAATGTGTTCTCTGTCTGGTCCTGCAGCATTCTGTATGTTTTACAGTGCAGAGACCATTAAACCAGTGTAATGTGTTCTCTGTCTGGTCCTGCAGCATTCTGTATGTTTTACAGTACAGAGACCATTAAACCAGTGTAATGTGTTCTCTGTCTGGTCCTGGTCAGTACCCTGCAGCATTCTGTATGTTTTACAGTGCAGAGACCATTAAACCAGTGTAATGTGTTCTCTGTCTGGTCCTGGTCAGTACCCTGCAGCATTCTGTATGTTTTACAGTACAGAGACCATTAAACCAGTGTAATGTGTTCTCTGTCTGGTCCTGGTCAGTACCCTGCAGCATTCTGTATGTTTTACAGTGCTGAGACCATTAAACCAGTGTAATGTGTTCTCTGTCTGGTCCTGGTCAGTACCCTGCAGCATTCTGTATGTTTTACAGTGCAGAGACCATTAAACCAGTGTAATGTGTTCTCTGTCTGGTCCTGCAGCATTCTGTATGTTTTACAGTGCAGATACCATTAAACCAGTGTAATGTGTTCTCTGTCTGGTCCTGGTCAGTACCCTGCAGCATTCTGTATGTTTTACAGTGCTGAGACCATTAAACCAGTGTAATGTGTTCTCTGTCTGGTCCTGCAGCATTCTGTATGTTTTACAGTGCTGAGACCATTAAACCAGTGTAATGTGTTCTCTGTCTGGTCCTGGTCAGTACCCTGCAGCATTCTGTATGTTTTACAGTGCTGAGACCATTAAACCAGTGTAATGTGTTCTCTGTCTGGTCCTGGTCAGTACCCTGCAGCATTCTGTATGTTTTACAGTGCTGAGACCATTAAACCAGTGTAATGTGTTCTCTCTGTCTGGTCCTGGTCAGTACCCTGCAGCATTCTGTATGTTTTACAGTGCAGAGACCATTAAACCAGTGTAATGTGTTCTCTGTCTGGTCCTGGTCAGTACCCTGCAGCATTCTGTATGTTTTACAGTACAGAGACAATTAAACCAGTGTAATGTGTTCTCTGTCTGGTCCTGCAGCATTCTGTATGTTTTACAGTGCAGAGACCATTAAACCAGTGTAATGTGTTCTCTCTGTCTGGTCCTGGTCAGTACCCTGCAGCATTCTGTATGTTTTACAGTGCAGAGACCATTAAACCAGTGTAATGTGTTCTCTCTGTCTGGTCCTGGTCAGTACCCTGCAGCATTCTGTATGTTTTACAGTGCAGAGACCATTAAACCAGTGTAATGTGTTCTCTCTGTCTGGTCCTGGTCAGTACCCTGCAGCATTCTGTATGTTTTACAGTGCTGAGACCATTAAACCAGTGTAATGTGTTCTCTGTCTGGTCCTGGTCAGTACCCTGCAGCATTCTGTATGTTTTACAGTGCTGAGACCATTAAACCAGTGTAATGTGTTCTCTGTCTGGTCCTGGTCAGTACCCTGCAGCATTCTGTATGTTTTACAGTGCAGAGACCATTAAACCAGTGTAATGTGTTCTCTGTCTGGTCCTGGTCAGTACCCTGCAGCATTCTGTATGTTTTACAGTACAGAGACAATTAAACCAGTGTAATGTGTTCTCTGTCTGGTCCTGCAGCATTCTGTATGTTTTACAGTGCAGAGACCATTAAACCAGTGTAATGTGTTCTCTCTGTCTGGTCCTGGTCAGTACCCTGCAGCATTCTGTATGTTTTACAGTGCTGAGACCATTAAACCAGTGTAATGTGTTCTCTGTCTGGTCCTGGTCAGTACCCTGCAGCATTCTGTATGTTTTACAGTGCTGAGACCATTAAACCAGTGTAATGTGTTCTCTGTCTGGTCCTGGTCAGTACCCTGCAGCATTCTGTATGTTTTACAGTGCTGAGACCATTAAACCAGTGTAATGTGTTCTCTGTCTGGTCCTGGTCAGTACCCTGCAGCATTCTGTATGTTTTACAGTGCTGAGACCATTAAACCAGTGTAATGTGTTCTCTGTCTGGTCCTGGTCAGTACCCTGCAGCATTCTGTATGTTTTACAGTACAGAGACCATTAAACCAGTGTAATGTGTTCTCTGTCTGGTCCTGGTCAGTACCCTGCAGCATTCTGTATGTTTTACAGTACAGAGACCATTAAACCAGTGTAATGTGTTCTCTGTCTGGTCCTGGTCAGTACCCTGCAGCATTCTGTATGTTTTACAGTGCTGAGACCATTAAACCAGTGTAATGTGTTCTCTGTCTGGTCCTGGTCAGTACCCTGCAGCATTCTGTATGTTTTACAGTACAGAGACCATTAAACCAGTGTAATGTGTTCTCTCTGTCTGGTCCTGGTCAGTACCCTGCAGCATTCTGTATGTTTTACAGTGCTGAGACCATTAAACCAGTGTAATGTGTTCTCTGTCTGGTCCTGCAGCATTCTGTATGTTTTACAGTACAGAGACCATTAAACCAGTGTAATGTGTTCTCTCTGTCTGGTCCTGGTCAGTACCCTGCAGCATTCTGTATGTTTTACAGTACAGAGACCATTAAACCAGTGTAATGTGTTCTCTCTGTCTGGTCCTGGTCAGTACCCTGCAGCATTCTGTATGTTTTACAGTGCTGAGACCATTAAACCAGTGTAATGTGTTCTCTGTCTGGTCCTGGTCAGTACCCTGCAGCATTCTGTATGTTTTACAGTGCTGAGACCATTAAACCAGTGTAATGTGTTCTCTCTGTCTGGTCCTGGTCAGTACCCTGCAGCATTCTGTATGTTTTACAGTACAGAGACCATTAAACCAGTGTAATGTGTTCTCTGTCTGGTCCTGGTCAGTACCCTGCAGCATTCTGTATGTTTTACAGTGCTGAGACCATTAAACCAGTGTAATGTGTTCTCTGTCTGGTCCTGGTCAGTACCCTGCAGCATTCTGTATGTTTTACAGTGCTGAGACCATTAAACCGGTGTAATGTGTTCTCTGTCTGGTCTTGGTCAGTACCCTGCAGCATTCTGTATGTTTTACAGTGCTGAGACCATTAAACCGGTGTAATGTGTTCTCTGTCTGGTCCTGGTCAGTACCCTGCAGCATTCTGTATGTTTTACAGTGCTGAGACCATTAAACCAGTGTAATGTGTTCTCTGTCTGGTCCTGGTCAGTACCCTGCAGCATTCTGTATGTTTTACAGTACAGAGACCATTAAACCAGTGTAATGTGTTCTCTGTCTGGTCTTGGTCAGTACCCTGCAGAATTCTGTATGTTTTACAGTGCAGAGACCATTAAACCAGTGTAATGTGTTCTCTGTCTGGTCTTGGTCAGTACCCTGCAGCGTTCTGTATGTTTTACAGTTGACCGACAGCTTTCTTGGCTAGACAAGACAGCATTTTGAGTCTCTCTATAATAATAATAATAATATATGCCATTTAGCAGACGCTTTTATCCAAAGCGACTTACAGTCATGTGTGCATACATTCTACGTATGGGTGGTCCCGGGGATCAAACCCACTACCCTGGCGTTACAAGCGCCATGCTCTACCAACTGAGCTACAGAAGGACCACACTCTCTATCAGCCCGAGTGAAAAACGGCCACATCTTGGCAATGTTCCTCAGGTGGTAAAAATATATTTTGGTCAAATTCCTAATGTGTCATTTGAAATTTAGTTCAGAATCTTAAATAACAAAGAGATTTTTTCCCCCTGGTGGTCTGTCTTTATTGCCCGTGAATTAAATATTCTCTCTCTTTGCTTCGGCCTGATTTAGCTGGAGGAAGTTGTGAGCCATCCAAGTATCTAAATCATTAATAAAGTCTAATAATTTTGCATCTGCGTTGGCTCTAATATAATTTATCACTTCAACTAAGGCTGTATCTGTGCTGTGGTGGGCACAAAAACCAGACTGGATTTTTTTTTTAAATACAGTTGGCACTTAAACAATAATTCAGTTGTTTGAACACCAATTTTTCCAGAATGTTGCTTATAAATGGAAGGTGTGAGAGTGTCTGAGAGCTGAAAAATCTATATTACTTTTCCCCAGAAGCTGTTTCATCATAGGAGTTTTTAGTGCAGTGGGGAAAGTGACTGTGAACAGGAAGTGATTAAAGATAGTTTTCACCACTTCAGATATGCACTTTTAAGAAGTGTTTTGAGGAAGGTGGTAAGGATAGGTTTGAGAAGGCATGTAAGAAGGCTTTAAGTTGTTTTTCTCTTTCCTGAGCATGTCTGTGGCAACCATTGTTAACCAGTTGGATTTCATGTGATGGACATAAACAAAATAGTCCAAATAGTTTGAAGTGAAATTAAAATAATAACAGGTTTAAATTATTCAAAACAGAAAAGTGGTGCATATGTATTCATGAAGCCCCTAAATGAGAATCCCCTAAATAAGAACCCCCTAAATAAGAACCCCCTAAATAAGAACCCCTAAATAAGAATCCCCTAAATAAGAACCCCCTAAATAAGAATCCCCTAAATGAGAACCCCCTAAATAAGAACCCCCTAAATAAGAATCCCCTAAATGAGAATCCCCTAAATAAGAATCCCCTAAATAAGAACCCCCTAAATAAGAAGCCCCTAAATAAGAACCCCCTAAATAAGAATCCCCTAAATAAGAACCCCCTAAATAAGTATCCCCTAAATAAGAAGCCCCTAAATAAGAATCCCCTAAATGAGAATCCCCTAAATAAGAATCCCCTAAATAAGAACCCCCTAAATAAGAATCCCCTAAATAAGAATCCCCTAAATAAGAAGCCCCTGAATAAGAATCCCCTAAATAAGAATCCCCTACATAAGAAGCCCCTAAATAAGAATCCCCTAAATGAGAATCCCCTAAATAAGAATCCCCTAAATAAGAATCCCCTAAATAAGAACACCCTAAATAAGAACACCTAAATAAGAACCCCCTAAATGAGAATCCCCTAAATAAGTATCCCCTAAATAAGAATCCCCTAAATGAGAATCCCCTAAATAAGAATCCCCTAAATAAGAACCCCCTAAATAAGAATCCCCTAAATAAGAACCCCCTAAATAAGAATCCCCTAAATAAGAATCGCCTAAATAAGAACCCCCTAAATAAGAATCCCCTAAATAAGAATCCCCTAAATAAGAATCCCCTAAATAAGAATCCCCTAAATAAGAATCCCCTCTATCAATTACCTTCAGAAGTCACATAATTAGTTCAATAAAGTCCACCTGTGTGCAACATAAGTGTCACTTGATCTCAGTATATATACACCTGTTCTGAAAGGCCCCAGAGTCTGCAACACCACTAAGCAAGGGGCACCATGAAGACCAAGGAGCTCTCCAAACAGATCAGAGATCAGTTGTGGAGAAGTACAGATCAGGGTTGGTGGTATAGTGGGTTACCTGGTACAGATCAGGGTTGGTGGTTTAGTGGGTTACCTGGTACAGATCAGGGTTGGTGGTATAGTGGGTTACCTGGTACAGATCAGGTTTGGTGGTATAGTGGGTTACCTGGTACAGATCAGGGTTGGTGGTATAGTGGGTTACCTGGTACAGATCAGGTTTGGTGGTATAGTGGGTTACCTGGTACAGATCAGGGTTGGTGGTATAGTGGGTTACCTGGTACAGATCAGGGTTGGTGGTATAGTGGGTTACCTGGTACAGATCAGGGTTGGTGGTATAGTGGGTTACCTGGTACAGATCAGTGTTGGTGGTATAGTGGGTTACCTGGTACAGATCAGGGTTGGTGGTATAGTGGGTTACCTGGTACAGATCAGGGTTGGTGGTATAGTGGGTTACCTGGTACAGATCAGGTTTGGTGGTATAGTGGGTTACCTGGTACAGATCAGGGTTGGTGGTATAGTGGGTTACCTGGTACAGATCAGGGTTGGTGGTATAGTGGGTTACCTGGTACAGATCAGGTTTGGGTTATAAAAACATATCAGAAACTTTGAATATTAAACTCCATTATCAAACAATGTAAAGAATATGGCTCCACAACAAACCTGCCAAGATAGAGCCGCCCACCAAAACTCAAAGACAAGGCAAGGAGGACATTAATCAGAGAGGCAACAAAGAGACCAAAGATAACCCTGAAGGAGCTGCTAAGCTCCACAGTGGAGATTGGAGTATGTGTCCATTGGACCACTTTGTCGTACACTCCACAGAACTGGCCTTTATAGAAGAGTGGCCAGAAAAAAGCAATTGTTTAAAGGAAAAAATAACCAAACACGTTTGGTGTTGGCCAAAAGGCATGTGGGAGACTCCCCAAACATGGAGGAAGTTACTCTGGTCAGATGAGACTAAAATTGAGCTTTTTGGCCATCAAGGAAAACGCTATGTCTGGCTCAAGCCCCACAGTGAAGCATGGTGGTGGCAGCATCATGCTGTGGGGATGTTTTTCATTGACAGGGACAGGGAAACTGATCAGAATTGAAGGAATGATGGATGGTGCTAAATATAGGGAAATTATTGAGGGAAACCGGTTTCAGACTTTCAGAGATTTGAGACTGGGACGGAGGTTCACCTTCCAGCAGGACAATGACCCTAAGCATACTGCTAAAGCAACAATTGAGTGGTTAAAGAAAAACATTTAAATGTCTTGGAATGGCCCAATCAAAGCCCAGACCTCAATCCAATTGAGAATCTGTGGTATGACTGCAGTACACCAGCAGAATCCATCCAACTTGAAGGAGCTGGAGCAGTTTAGCCTTGAAGAATTGGCAAAAATCCCAGTGGCTAGATGTGCCAAGCTTGAAGAGACATATCCCAAGAGACGTGCAGCTGTAATTGCTAAAAAAGGTGGCTCTACAAAGTATTGACTTCAGGGACGGTGAATAGTTATGCAAGCTAATTTTTTGTTGTTGTCTTATTTCTTGTTTGTTTCACAATAAACAATATTTTGCGCTTTCAGAGTGGTAGGCATGTTGTGTAAATCAAATGATACAAACCCCCAAAAATCTATTTTTATTCCAGGTTGTAAGGCCACAAAATAGGAAAATGGCCAAGGGGGCTGAATACTTTCGCAAACGACTGTTTTGTTTCTTAATAATGCATTCAGTATTACCCTGTTCTATGGGCAGGAAGGTCGTATAAATCCCCAGAGGAAAAAGCAACATCAACAATAGGGGATATGTCTAAAGAAAGCCCATTGGTAATAACCAGGTCTAGAGTATGGATGTGGTTATGGGTGGGCCCAGACGAAAGCCCCTTGGTAATAACCAGGTCCAGAGAATGGATGTGGTTATGGGTGGGCCCAGGAGAAAGCCCCTTGGTAATAACCAGGTCCAGTGTATGGCTGTGGTTATGGGTGGGCCCAGTAGAAAGCCCCTTGGTAATAACCAGGTCCAGAGTATGGCTGTGGTTATGGGTGGGCCCAATAACATGTTGGATGAAGTCTATAGAGCTCTAAATAAGAGCAGGGAGGAGAGGAGGAGAGTGGGATCAGGGAGGAGAGGAGGAGAGTGGGATCAGGGAGGAGAGGAGGAGAGTGGGATCAGGGGCAGTTCATTTCCAACACCCATGGATTAGTGCTGTTAAAGCCATACTACCTGCTTACGAAGAACAAGACTTACTTAAGGTTTGACAGAGAAATACAGAGAGAGAGAGAGTGAGAGAGTGTGGAAGCACGTTCACAGTCAGTCCACTGACACCTCTATCACATTACAGCAATATCACACTCTACTTGAACAGAGCTATCAATCATGAGGTATAAAAGCCAAAGGAACTGAATCATATTGAAAGATGTTATAGATGGAAGCAAAACAGTGTGGAAATCTACCAAAAAACTATTAGGCAACAACAAAATCAATTATTTCTAGACAATTTCTGGACAAATAGTTTCACTGTAATAGTGAAGGTGTAGACTTAACAGTAGAAAACTTAAACAGTATATTTGACCTCTCAGCTTCCCTATCAAATCTGAAATTGTCAAGCAGACAACCTAAGAAAATTAACAACAATGACAAATTGTTTGATGAAGAATGAAAAAAAACCTAAGAATGAAATTGGGAAACATATCCAGCCAAAAACATAGAGACCCAGAAAAACTGTTTCTAAGCCTTTTATTTTATTTTTAATTTAACTAGGCAATTCAGTTAATAAAAAAATTCTTACTTAAAATGACTGCCTACAAACAATGGGTTAACTGCCTTGTTCAGGGGCAGAATGACAAATGTTTACCTTGTTAGCTCGGGTATTCGATCTAGCAACTTTTAGGTTACTGGCCCAATGCCCTAACCACTATGCTACCCTGCCTCCAATGCCCTAACCACTATGCTACCCTGCCTCCTCTACCCTGCCTCCAATGCCCTAACCACTATGCTACCCTGCCTCCTCTACCCTGCCTCCAATGCCCTAACCACTATGCTACCCTGCCTCCTCTACCCTGCCTCCAATGCCCTAACCACTATGCTACCCTGCCTCCTCTACCCTGCCTCCTCTACCCTGCCTCCAATGCCCTAACCACTATGCTACCCTGCCTCCTCTACCCTGCCTCCTCTACCCTGCCTCCTCTACCCTGCCTCCAATGCCCTAACCACTATGCTACCCTGCCTCCAATGCCCTAACCACTATGCTACCCTGCCTCCTCTACCCTGCCTCCAATGCCCTAACCACTATGCTACCCTGCCTCCTCTACCCTGCCTCCTCTACCCTGCCTCCAATGCCCTAACCACTATGCTACCCTGCCTCCTCTAACCTGCCTCCAATGCCCTAACCACTATGCTACCCTGCCTCCAATGCCCTAACCACTATGCTACCCTGCCTCCAATGCCCTAACCACTATGCTACCCTGCCTCCAATGCCCTAACCACTATGCTACCTGCCTCCAACGCCCTAACCACTATGCTACCTGCCTCCTCTACCCTGCCTCCAATGCCCTAACCACTATTCTACCCTGCCTCCTCTACCCTGCCTCCTCTACCCTGCCTCCTCTACCCTGCCTCCAATGCCCTAACCACTATGCTACCCTGCCTCCTCTACCCTGCCTCCTCTACCCTGCCTCCTCTACCCTGCCTCCAATGCCCTAACCACTATGCTACCCTGCCTCCTCTACCCTGCCTCCTCTACCCTGCCTCCAATGCCCTAACCACTATGCTACCTGCCTCCAATGCCCTAACCACTATGCTACCCTGCCTCCTCTACCCTGCCTCCTCTACCCTGCCTCCTCTACCCTGCCTCCAATGCCCTAACCACTATGCTACCCTGCCTCCAATGCCCTAACCACTATGCTACCCTGCCTCCAATGCCCTAACCACTATGCTACCTGCCTCCAACGCCCTAACCACTATGCTACCTGCCTCCTCTACCCTGCCTCCAATGCCCTAACCACTATGCTACCCTGCCTCCTCTACCCTGCCTCCTCTACCCTGCCTCCTCTACCCTGCCTCCTCTACCCTGCCTCCAATGCCCTAACCACTATGCTACCCTGCCTCCTCTACCCTGCCTCCTCTACCCTGCCTCCAATGCCCTAACCACTATGCTACCCTGCCTCCTCTACCCTGCCTCCTCTACCCTGCCTCCCCATATGGTGGATCACTTAAACAGAAATACACTATTGAAAAAGAAGGAACAGCACATCAAAAATCAGCTCAATGTAATTGTGGAATCCATAGAATCGAACCACTTCTAGGATAATTGGAAAACACTAAACAAACAACTCTAAGACGTTTCTATCCAAAATGGAGATGTAAACTATTTCTCCAATCTGTTTGGCTCTATAACAAAGAACAAACAGCAACAACGTCTACATGATCAAGTACAACACTTAGAATCAACTATTAAAGACTACCAGAACCCACTGGAATATCCAATTTGGTTTGTTTGGCAACTAAGGTGTGCAGGATTCATCAGAGTTGCCAAACAAACCAAATAAAAGGCAAAGTCTTGACATGTTTTGTTGTTTTCAGAAAAGCTTTTGACTCAAATTGAGTCTGCTAAACAAATTGATGGAAAGTGGAGAACATAAAACATAATGAAATTCATTCGACATAAAAAGCTATGACATTATCAAATCCATGTACACAAACAACAAGTTTAAAATTGACAAAAAAACAGACACATTTCTCTATACAGGGTCGTGGGGTGAGACAAGGATGCAGCTTAAGCCCTCTTTAACACATATATCAACATATTGGCGAGGGCACAAGAACAATCTGCAGCACCTGGCATCGCCCTACTAGAATCTAAAGTCAAATGTCTATTGTTTGCTGTTGATCTGGTGCTTCTGTCCCCAACCAAGATGGTGATGACAGACATGGCAGCTCTGTTTCTAGCTCCTAAGAAACTTTGCAGTATTTTTTTTGTGTTATTTCTTACATTAAGCCCAGAAATTGTGGTGTGTTATTAAATACAGCCGGAAATAACTTTTGGATATCAGAGAGGAGGTAACTCACCAGCAAATATGACTTTCCTATATTGGATCCCTTTGTTCGGAATTGTTACACAGGGTACAGCAAGACCCGGAGCCGAGAAGATGGTGTCCTGGAGAGGGTCTCCTGGGGGATACAGTAAGACCCGGAGCCGAGAAGATGGTGTCCTGGAGAAGGTCTCCTGGGGGATACAGTATCAAATCAAATCAAATGTATTTATATAGCGCTTCGTACATCAGCTGATATCTCAAAGTGCTATACAGAAACCCAGCCTAAAACCCCAAACAGCAAACAATGCAGGTGTAGAAGCACGATGGCTAGGAAAAACTCCCTAGAAAGGCCGAAACCTAGGAAGAAACCTAGAGATGAACCAGGCTATGAGGGGTGGCCAGTCCTCTTCTGGCTGTGCCGGATGGAGATTATAACAGAACATGGCCAAGATGTTCAAATGTTCATAAATGACCAGCATGGTCAAATAATAATTATCACAGGCAGAACAGTTGAAACTGGAGCAGCAGCATGGCCAGGTGGACTGGGGACAGCAAGGAGTCATCATGTCAGGTAGTCCTGAGGCATGGTCCTAGGGCTCAGGTCCTCCGAGAGAGAGAAAGAAAGAGAGGATTAGAGAGAGCATACTTAAATTCACACAGGACACCGGATAAGACAGGAGAAGTACTCCAGATATAACAAACTGACCCTAGCCCCCGACACATAAACGACTGCAGCATAAATACTGGAGGCTGAGACAGGAGGGGTCAGGAGACACTGTCGCCCCATACGATGACACCCCCAGACAGGGCCAAACAGGAAGGATATAAGCCCACGCACTTTGCCAAAGCACAGCCCCCACACCACTAGAGTGATATCTTCAACCACCAACTTACCATCCTGAGACAAGGCCGAGTATAGCCCACAAAGATCTCCGCCATGGCACAACCCAAGGGGGGGGCGCCAACCCAGACAGGAAGATCACATCAGTGACTCAACCCACTCAAGTGACGCACCCCTCCGAGGGACGGTATGAAAGAGCCCCAGTAAGCCAGTGACTCAGCCCCTGTAATAGGGTTAGAGGCAGTGAATCCCAGTGGAAAGAGGGGAACCGTCCAGGCAGACACAGCAAGGGCGGTTCGTTGCTCCAGAGCCTTTCCGTTCACCTTCACACTCCTGGGCCAGACTACACTCAATCATATGACCCACTGAAGAGATGAGTCTTCAGTAAAGACTTAAAGGTTGAGACCGAGTCTGCGTCTTTCACATGGGTAGGCAGACCATTCCATAAAAATGGAGCTCTATAGGAGAAAGCCCTGCCTCCAGCTGTTTGCTTAGAAATTCTAGGGACAATTAGGAGGCCTGCGTCTTGTGACCGTAGCGTACGTGTAGGTATGTACGGCAGGACAAAATCAGAGAGATAGGTAGGAGCAAGCCCATATAATGCTTTGTAGGTTAGCAGTAAAACCTTGAAATCAGCCCTTGCTTTGACAGGAAGCCAGTGTAGAGAGGCTAGCACTGGAGTAATATGATCAAATTTTTGTGTTCTAGTCAGTATTCTAGCAGCCGTATTTAGCACTAACTGAAGTTTATTTAGTACTTTATCCAGGTAGCCGGAAAGTAGAGCATTGCAGTAGTCTAACTTAGAAGTGACAAAAGCATAGATACATTTTTCTGCATCAGTTTTGGACAGAAAGTTTCTGATTTTTGCAATGTTACGTAGATGGAAAAAAGCTGTCCTTTAAACAGTCTTGATGTTCCTAGGCCGTCATTGAAAATAAGAATTTGTTCTTAACTGACTTGCCTAGTTAAATAAAGGTTCAAATAAAGGTAAAAAAAATATATCATAATTAAGCACTTACCTTTGATGATCTTCATATGGTTGCACTCACAAGACTTCTATTTACTCAATAAATGTTTCTGATTTTTGCAAAGTTATGTAGATGTAAAAAAGCTGTCCTTGAAACAGTCTTGATATGTTCTTCAAAAGAGAGATCAGGGTCCAGAGTAAGGCGGAGTTCCATCACAGTTTTATTTGAGATGACTATACAACCATTAAGATTAATTGTCAGTTTCAACAGAAGATCTCTTTGTTTCTTGGCACCTAGAACAAGCATCTCTGTTTTGTCCGAGTTTAAAAGTAGAATGTTTGCAGCCATCCACCTCCTTATGTCTGAAACACATGCTTCTAGTGAGGTCAATATTGGGGCTTCACCATGTTTCATTGAAATGTACAGCTGTGTATCATCCGCATAGCAGTGAAAGTTAACATTATGTTTTCGAATGACATCCCCAGGAGGTACAATATACAGTGAAAACAATAGTGGTCCTAAAACGGAACCTTGAGGAACACCGACATTTACAGTTGATTTGTAAGAGGACAAACCCTTCACAGAGACAAACTGATATCTTTCCAACAGATAAGATCTAAACCAGGTCAGAAAATGTCCGTGTAGACCAATTTGGGTTTCCAATCTCTCCAAAAGAATGTGGTGATCGATGGTATCAAAAGCAGCACTAAGGTCTAGGAGCACGAGGACAGATGCAGGATGGCAGTGAGTTGCTGCGCAACAGTTTTTCAAAAAAAATTTGAGAGGAATGGAAGCCTTTGGCTTTTTTTTGGCTTTTTCAAGAAAGGCTGTTTTACTGCCACTTTTAGTGAGTTTGGTACACATCCGGTGGATAGAGAGCCGTTTATTATGTTCAACATAGGAGGGCCAAGCACAGGAATCAGCTCTTTCAGGAGTTTAGTTGAAATAGGGTCCAGTATGCAGCTTGAAGGTTTTAGAGGCCATGATTATTTTCATGATTGTGTCAAGAGATATAGTACTAAAACACTTGAGCATCTCTCTTGATCCTAGGTCCTGGCAGAGTTGTGCAGACTCAGGACAAGTGAGCTTTAAAAGAATACGCAGATTTAAAGAGGAGTCCGTAATTTGCTTATTAATAATCATAATATTTTCCTCAAAGAAGTTGATGAATGTATTACTGCTGAAGTGAAAGCCATCCTCTCTTGGGGAATGCTGCTTTTTAGTTAGCTTTGCGACAGTATCAAAAAGGAATTTCGGATTGTTCTTATTTTCCTCAATTAAGTTGGAAAATAGGATGATCGAGCAGCATTGAGGGCTCTTCGATACTGCACGGTACTGTCTTTACAAGCTAGTCGAAAGACTTCCAATTTGGTGTGGCGCCATTCCGTTCCAATTTTTTGGAAGTTTGCTTCAGAGCTCGGGTATTTTCTGTGTACCAGGGAGCTAGTTTCTTATGAGAAATTATTTTAGTTTTTAGGGGTGCAACTGTATCTAGGGTATTGCGCAAGGTTAAATTGAGTTCCTCAGTTAGGTGGTTAACTGATTTGTTGTCGTCTGACTGCAAGGTCCGATAGGAATTCAGGGAACTCAGTAAGACCCGGAGCCCAGAAGATGGTGTCCTAGAGAGGGTCTCCTGGGTAGACCTATTCTTCTAACTGATACAACGTCAGTACAGTAACAAAGTGGAGTCGCATTTCGACGGCTCAGACATGAGACGTATGTGGTAGGTTCTACAGACAATCACGGACTACAAAGGGAAAACCAGCCACATTGAGGACACCAACGTCTTGCTCCCAGAAAAGGTAAACACCTTCTTTGCCCGCTTTGAGGATAACGCAGTGCCACCGATGCGCCCCGCTCCCAAGGAATGTGGTCTAATGTTCTCTGTGGGCGACGACAGTAAAACATTTAAACATTTAAACCTTCTCATGGCTGCTGGCCCTGACTGCATCCTCAGAGCATGTGAGCATGTCAAACCAGTCTTATGTAGCAACATTTTAAATTTTGTTTTTTACATTGGATAAAAGTAGAGACTCAGAGCTACAAAATGGTATATCATACCATTGATAAAAAAGAGAAAATACTTTTGCTTTGAAAGTTGATAAACTTGTAAACTCACTATTGTTTTGGTGCTGCTATTTGAGAGCCCTCTTTGTCTTCAGCATCCTTCACACCCTCTTAATTAGGGATAGACATCCCACTAACCTGTCGACAACATCTGGTGAAATTGCAGGGCTCGCCATTCAAATAAATTATCGGAATATTAAACATTCATGAACATACAAGTACGCTATATTATTTAAAAGCTTAAATTATTCTTAATCTAACTGCGTTGTCCATTTTACAGTTTTACAGCGAAAGCATACCATGCGATTGTTTGAGGATGGTGCCTCACATCAACATATTTTTCAACCAGCACAGGATTGATAAAATCACAAATAGCGATTAAATAAATCACTTACTTTTGAAAATCGTCCTCTGTTTGCAATCCCAAGGGTCCCAGCTACAACACAAATGTTTTTTTTGTGAGATAAAATCCTTCTTTATATCCCAAAAAGTCTGTTTAGTTGGCGCCACCGATTTCAATAATCGACTCGTTCAACATGCAGATAGAGGAGTCCAAAAAGATACCGCTAAACTTCAAACAAGTCAAACTACGTTTCTAATTAATCCTCAGGTATGCTAAAATGTAATTAAACTATAATATTTCACATGGAAAGAAGTATGTTCAATAGAAAATTTTAATGAGTAAGCACGCGTCCTCTTTACCACGCGCCAGCAGACTGATTTTGAACCGGGAGTCTTTGTACAAAAACTCAAAATTCTTGCTCATTTTTGAAGAAACAAGCTTGAAACAATGAACAAAGACAGTTGACATCTAGTGAAAGCCAATGGAATTACAATCAGGGAGCTGGAATTACATAGAACACTTAGCTTTCCATACCTTAAGGGAAGATTTCGGCAGTACCTGTATGGTTAGTGAGAAAGTCCATATTGCAAATGTACGGTCCCTTACTAGACGTCCGAAATCGTTTGTAAAATTCGCGGATGGCGTCGGGCCGAGCGGCAGGGCCGGACCTACCAGGAAGTCATCAAATGAACTTTGTCGGACATTCGGTTTCCGTTTTACAAAAATAATAAGATTTAGGTCATTTTTCCGATGTCCCGGAAATTCCCACAAGAGGGCATAAGCAATCATATTGCTATTGGACAAAACATCACGATTCACGACGGGGCCTTATCTCGAAAACTGAAAATATTTAGAAGCCGAAACTCGGTGAGCGTAGGGGTGGCATAATGGGCAGTTGGCCCCGAACAAGATGGCGTCTAGGCCTCAACGGTTTTTGAGTTATGGCCATTTATCTGGGATTAAAGGTCCAAAATGAAAATAGAGAAATTATTTTTCCACTTCACGTCAAAGTCAAGGAGCCTCCGGTGTCAATAAAAAAGAACCAGCCATTTATCTATCGTCATTTAAGAGAAATCGTACAACGACACCTTGGTGATGTTCACGGATAGGTGTTTTTTTTCAACGGTTACAGATCCAGTTGCAGGGTGTTCTTACGAATCTTTTTAAAGAGTGCTGCGGAGCTCTGCGAGATTTCTGTGATTTTCTATGATTTTCTGAAATAACACACACTCACTAAACCCTCCGTAAATAACTCAGTTCTTAACGTAAAGACTTACAACTCAGGATTCTGTAAAGGCATACCCCAATCATGATATGGGTTTATTTATAGCTTCCTGTGCCAACCGGAAGTGCCTTTAATGGTGTCACAGTGGCAGTTTCCATGGGTTAAAAAGGTCAGATCTTTTCAAAACTTCATATGTGACTAGGTAACCCTCATGAACTGTAAATCAGTCATTTCTCCCAACAGATGTCAAAGAAAATCTCTCACATGCACACACAGCAAGGATGGAGTGAAAAGTGCGGTTCTCAAAGACACAGAGAGCAGGCAACATAATCTCTAGGCCGTGCCGAGTTCAACGAGATATCCCGCTTGACCGTAGCTCGCTCGGTCTAAGCACAGCGACCATTAGAAAATTACGCGCAAAATGAAGCCTGCCCCACAACGTCATTTGCTTTTGGATGACAGTGAGAGAACCGTTAGGGTGAGAAGCACAATTTGACCTCAGGTATGTTCCTAAGGTCCTTCCGATCCGTGCAAGCCTAACGTTGACTGTGTGGCATTAACCCTTAATAGTTAAAAGAAGGTGTTTACTTCAAAGAGTTTGCATTGACTTCTCTCCCCATAGGAATACATTGCCTTTACCCCTAAATTCAACCTGAAGTCTATATGGGTTATGAATGCCGTATGAACCTGTCTTTGGTAACAGTCCATCAGGCCAGTATGAGGTCTACCTGTGTTGATTCTAAGCTTCCTGGACCAACCGGAAGTGGTTAAAATCACCCTAAAAGTGTTTTTCCATTACCTGCCTGCAGTTTGATAGACATAGTGCATTCAACCCTGTGTAAATCAGTCAATTCTTAACGTAAGGACTTAAACCTCAGGATTCTGTAAAAGCATACCCCAGTGAGGATATATCTTGACTTATAGCTTCCTGTGCCAACCGGAAGTGCCTTAATTGGTGTCTCAGGGGCTGTTTCGAGGGGTTAAAAAAGTCAGATCTGTCCAAAACTTCATATGTGTGATTAGGCAACCCCCATGAACTGTAAATCAGTCATTTTTCCCATAAAATTTCAAAGGAAAACTAAATCACACAGACACACAACTTGGAAGGAGGGACGTATTGGGGTTTGTAGAGACAGACAGTGCCTCCAATAGTTAGCTTTGTTCGAGCTAAAAAAGAACCGTCAGACCTAGAGTTCCGAAACTTTAGAATCCTGTTCTAGACCTCAGGTCGATAGTGCGTGGTGAGTTACGTGGCTCTAGACGGTTCTCGGACCGAGAAACAGCTTCGTACATTTGCAATGACTTCAATTCATTTTGGCCATTACGAAAATGGCGACATTTAGAAATGTCTCAGAAACACAAGACTAGGTGCATTTCGACCGTCTCGGCCCATATAGACAGACCCCAACGTTTCTGTCTGATAGCTCATTCAAGGACCCCGTAGCAAGTCATGGAAAAAAAGTGGATTTTCAGCACCAATTAGGGTTTTGCTCGGACACCAAATGACCGATCGAGCCGAAACTTGGGATTCGGGGTCGCCTCAGCTAGGCCTACACGTAACATAAGAAATGGACCCGCAGCTAGAACGTTACTACGTGTTTTAAGTTTTTTTATGGTTTGAACCAAAGGCGTTGTGAATTTTGGGCCAGCTCTGAAGTGTGTGATAGTTGGCTACTAAACAGGTTGGAAAAAGTGGGTTTAGTGTCAGTTTGTATCAGTTTGGTGTCAGAATGATATCTAATTGACTGATGGACGGTGACTTGCTGGTGACTCTTGTCCATTTGCAATATGTTTAAACAGTGAGGTACCATCACCAAAAGTGACATTCTGAAATCAACCCTAACGAGCCATTGAGATGAACCAGAATCACTGCCCAGCCATCCCGAGTTCATCGGGCCAGTCAATTTCACATTCCTGCAGGATTTTTATAGCATGACAAATTTGTGATGGTACCTGCCCATTGAACCATATTGCAAATGCACAGTGACTTTGCAAAAGTGAGAAAACATAAACAAATGGACATTTTACATTTACATTTAAGTCATTTAGCAGACGCTCTTATCCAGAGCGACTTACAAATTGGTGCATTCACCTTATGACATCCAGTGGAACAGTCAGTTTACAATAGTGCATCTAAATCTTAAAGGGGGGGGGGGAATACTTATCCTATCCTAGGTATTCCTTAAAGAGGTGGGGTTTCAGGTGTCTCCGGAAGGTGGTGATTGACTCCGCTGTCCTGGCGTCGTAGAGGAGTTTGTTCCACCATTGGGGGGCCAGAGCAGCGAACAGTTTTGACTGGGCTGAGCGGGAGCTGTACTTCCTCAGTGGTAGGGAGGTGAGCAGGCCAGAGGTGGATGAACGCAGTGCCCTTGTTTGGGTGTAGGGCCTGATCAGAGCCTGGAGGTACTGAGGTGCCGTTCCCCTCACAGCTCCGTAGGCAAGCACCATGGTCTTGTAGCGGATGCGAGCTTCAACTGGAAGCCAGTGGAGAGAACGGAGGAGCGGGGTGACGTGAGAGAACTTGGGAAGGTTGAACACCAGACGGGCTGCGGCATTCTGGATGAGTTGAAGGGGTTTAATGGCACAGGCAGGGAGCCCAGCCAAGAGCGAGTTGCAGTAATCCAGACGGGAGATGACAAGTGCCTGGATTAGGACCTGCGCCGCTTCCTGTGTGAGGCAGGGTCGTACTCTGCGGATGTTGTAGAGCATGAACCTACAGGAACGGGCCACCGCCTTGATGTTGGTTGAGAACGACAGGGTGTTGTCCAGGATCACACCAAGGTTCTTAGCGCTCTGGGAGGAGGACACAATGCAGTTGTCAACCGTGATGGCGAGATCATGGAACGGGCAGTCCTTCCCCGGGAGGAAGAGCAGCTCCGTCTTGCCGAGGTTCAGCTTGAGGTGGTGATCCGTCATCCACACTGATATGTCTGCCAGACATGCAGAGATGCGATTCGCCACCTGGTCGTCAGAAGGGGGAAAGGAGAAGATTAGTTGTGTGTCGTCTGCATAGCAATGATAGGAGAGACCATGTGAGGTTATGACAGAGCCAAGTGACTTGGTGTATAGCGAGAATAGGAGAGGGCCTAGAACAGAGCCCTGGGGGACACCAGTGGTGAGAGCGCGTGGTGAGGAGACAGATTCTCACCATGCCACCTGGTAGGAGCGACCTGTCAGGTAGGACGCAATCCAAGCGTGAGCCGCGCCGGAGATGCCCAACTCGGGACATGATGAAATCAACACAACGAGTGATGGAAAGGTACAACTCTCACGGCCAGTCAATTTTGCATTTTTGAGCATGTCAAATTTCATATGGTAAATGCACATTGAAACATATTGCAAATGCATGTGCACTTACAATATGATTCTATAGTGAAAAAACATCACCTAATGGACATGATGAAATCAACACAACGAGTGATGGAAATGTACAACTATCACTGCTCGGCCATCCTGTGTTCATCAGACCAGTCAATTTTGCATTTTTGAGCATGTCAAATTTCATATGGTAAATGCACATTGAAACATATTGCAAATGCATGTGCACTTACAATATGATTCTATAGTGAAAAAACATCACAAAATGGACATGATGAAGTCAACATAACGAGCGATGGAAAGGAGCAACTATCACTGTCAGGCCATCCTGAGTTCATCTGGCCAGTCAATTTTGCATTTCTGCAGGATTTTTGAGCATGTCAAATTTCATATGGTAATTGTCCATTGAACCATATTGCAAATGCACGTGCACTTGCAATATGATTCTATAGTGAAAAAACATCACAAAATGGACATGATGAAATCAACACAACGAGTGATGGAAAGGAACAACTATCACTGCCCGGCCATCCTGTGTTCCCATAGCGAGCATTAATATCAGAATGACCGGTAAATGCATTTACAAGCATATTGTTTGGGGGGTTACCAGGTGCCTATTTTCAATCACCAGTTGCACAACATGCGTATCCATCAGAATATTTTAAACAGTCCATAAAGCACTCAGGACGGACCCCATAGATAGAGAGCCATAGTAGGGTAACCCCATAGCGGGCATGGACAATAGGAGTCCCGGTAAATGCATTTACAACCATATTTTTATTTTTGGGTTACCAGTTGCACAACAATGCACGTGCATTTGCAATATGATTCTATAGTGAAAAAACATCACCAAATGGACATGATGAAATCAACACAACGAGTGATGGAAAGGAACAACTATCACTGCCAGGCCATCCTGTGTTCATCAGGCCAGTCAATTTCACATTCCTGCAGGATTTTTATAGCATGACAAATTCGTGATGGTACCTGCCCATTGAACCATATTGCAAATGCACAGTGACTTTGCAAAAGTGAGAAAACATAAACAAATGGACATGATGAAATCAACACAACGAGTGATGGAAATGTACAACTATCACTGCTCGGCCATCCTGTGTTCATCAGACCAGTCAATTTAGCATTTTTGAGCATGTCAAATTTCATATGGTAAATGCACATTGAAACATATTGCAAATGCACGTGCACTTACAATATGATTCTATAGTGAAAAAACATCACCTAATGGACATGATGAAATCAACACAACGAGTGATGGAAATGTACAACTATCACTGCTCGGCCATCCTGTGTTCATCAGACCAGTCAATTTAGCATTTTTGAGCATGTCAAATTTCATATGGTAAATGCACATTGAAACATATTGCAAATGCACATGCACTTACAATATGATTCTATAGTGAAAAAACATCACCTAATGGACATGATGAAATCAACACAACGAGTGATGGAAATGTACAACTATCACTGCTCGGCCATCCTGTGTTCATCAGACCAGTCAATTTTGCATTTTTGAGCATGTCAAATTTCATATAGTAATTGTCCATTGAACCATATTGCAAATGCACGTGCACTTGCAATATGATTATATAGTGAAAAAACATCACAAAATGGACATGATGAAGTCAGCACAACGAGTGATGGAAAGGAACAACTATCACTGCCCGGCCATTCCGAGTTCATCAGGCCAGTCAATTTTGTATTTCTGCAGGATTTTTGAGCATGTCAAATTTCTTAATGGCATTTGGCCCACAAAAAAAATTCCTTATGCACAATAAAAAATAAAAAATAAAAAAAATATGATAATAAAATTGGACAAAAGTATATTCATACAGTTCTTACACATGTGTAATTGACAAAAAAATCGAAAGAATTTCAAAAAACGGTCCAGAAAGCACTTTCTTAAGGGTGTGTGAAGTTTTTTACAAAATTTTGACATTTTTGGCTTTTGACTTTTGACTTCCTATGAAATCATATTAAAATTGGACAAAACATATTCCTTATGCGCATGTAAAAAAAAAAAAAATAGGATAATAAAATTGGACAATAGTATATTCATACAGTTCTTACACATGTGTAATTGACAAAAAAATCGAAAGAATTTCGAAAAACGGTCCAGAAAGCACTTTTTTAAGGGGTGATAAGTTTTTGACAAAAAATTCATTTTTTCAAAATTTTGCTTTTGGATGTTGACTTGGGTTACATTTCCAATATGAAAAACCCCGGTGGAGCGGATTCGCCCCCTGTTGAATTTTTAAAGTGTTACAACTGGCAATTGCCATATGGCATTTGCAATACACTTTGCATGAATCAACGCCGAATTGGGTGGTATTGGCCAATGTGTATATGGTTTGTCCGATGCCAATGACTTGCCATTCATTTTTGTCCAATACAGGGGGGTATTCCCTTACATTATAAAAGCCTGGGAGCTAACAAAAACAATCCGTTTGGTTTTTCTTTGGAATTTTGCCTGCCATATCAATTATGTTATAGTCTCAGACATTATTTTAACATTTCTAGAAATTGTCCAATGGTACCAATTATATGCATATTCTGGTGGCTTCTGGGCCACAGTAACAAGCAGTTTACTTTGGGAACATCAGGCGTAAATTCAGGAAAATAGACCTTTAGACATTTGCTTCAGCCCCATCCATCTCTTTAAAGGTTTATCAACTGTTCTGCCTTATTATTATTCGACCATGCTGGTCATTTATGAACATTTGAACATCTTGGTCATGTTCTGTTATAATCTCCACCCGGCACAGCCAGAAGAGGACTGGCCACCCCACATAGCCTGGTTCCTCTCTAGGTTTCTTCCTAGGTTTTGGCCTTTCTAGGGAGTTTTTCCTAGCCACCGTGCTTCTACACCTGCATTGCTTGCTGTTTGGGGTTTTAGGCTGGGTTTCTGTACTGCACTTTGAGATATCAGCTGATGTACGAAGGGCTTTATAAATACATTTGATTTGATTTTGATTTATCCGAAAGTACTAACAACAGAAATAGAGCTAGCTACTTCCAGACATCTAAGTGAGAGAGAACAGCTCACTTCTAATGATCGTCTTTGGAATGAGACCAAAGCGCAGCTTGGTACGTGTCCATGTTAATCTTTAATGAATCAACTGAACACTGAAAATACAAAATAACAACGTGAACGACAGAAACGAAAACAAAACAGTTCTGTCTGGTGCAGAAACACACAACAGAAAATCACCCGCAAAACACAAGTGGGAAAAGGCTCCCTAAATATGATTCTCAATCAGAGACAACGAACGACACCTCTGATTGAGAACCATACCAGGCCAAACACAAAACCACAACATAGAAAAATGAACATAGAATGCCCACCCCAACTCCCAACTACCAAACTAAAACAAAGTCATAACAAAAGAAAAGAACTAAGGTCAGAACGTGACATCACTGAACAGAATGCAACTGTGCTGTCAGATTGTCCGTTCGTGTTGTCATGTGTTGCTGCCTTGCTGTGTTGTCATGTGTTGCTGCCTTGCTGTGTTGTCATGTGTTGCTGCCTTGCTGTGTTGTCATGTGTTGCTGCCTTGCTGTGTTGTCATGTGTTGCTGCCTTGCTGTGTTGTCATGTGTTGCTGCCTTGCTGTATTGTCATGTGTTGATGCCTTGCTGTGTTGTCATGTGTTGCTGCCTTGCTGTGTTGTCATGTGTTGCTGCCTTGCTGTATTGTCATGTGTTGATGCCTTGCTGTGTTGTCATGTGTTGCTGCCTTGCTGTATTGTCATGTGTTGATGCCTTGCTGTGTTGTCATGTGTTGCTGCCTTGCTGTGTTGTCATGTGTTGCTGCCTTGCTGTGTTGTCATGTGTTGCTGCCTTGCTGTGTTGTCATGTGTTGCTGCCTTGCTGTGTTGCCTTGCTGTGTTGTCATGTATTGCTGCCTTCCTGTGTTGTCATGTGTTGATGCCTTGCTGTGTTGTCATGTGTTGCTGCCTTGCTGTGTTGTCATGTGTTGCTGCCTTGCTGTGTTGTCAAGTGTTGCTGCCATGCTGTGTTGTCATGTGTTGCTGACTTGCTATGTTGTCATGTTTTGCTGCCTTGCTATGTTGTTGTCTTGCGTCTCTCTTTATACAGTGTTGTGTTTTCTCTCGTCGTTGTATTTATTTTCAATCCCTGCCCGTCACCGCAGGAGGCCTTTTGCCTTTTGATAGACAGTCATTGTAAATACGAATTAGATAAATGAATGTTACATAAAATAAAACATAAATGTCAGAATGCTGTTCAAGCCGGGAAGTGATGTAACACTTAAACCCGGTTACTCAACCCTGCACCTTAGAGGCTGCTACCATGTACATAGACATGGAATCACTGGCTACTTTAATAATGGAACACTAGTCACTTTAATAATGTTTATATTCTGCTTTACTCATCTCATGTGTATATACTGTTTTTTTTAGTCTACTGTATTTTAGTCAATGCTACTCCTACATTGCCTGTTCTAATATTTATATGTTTCTTATTAACTCAATTCTTTTACTTTAGATTTGTGAGTATTGTTGTAAATTGTTAGATATTACTGCACTGTTGGCGGTAGGAACACAAGCATTTCACTACACCCGCAATAACATCTGCTAAATATGTGTATGTGACCAAAACAATATGATTTGAATAGATATTTAAACATGCGTCAGGTAGGTTCATGTAGGCTTTGTCAAGAGAGAAGAAGAGAAAGGATAAGAGAGATTGAGGGCAAAGGGGGAGAAAGAGAGAAGAAGAGAGATACGTTTTTCATTTCAATGACAGTAGGGAACAGAGGATGGAAGAGGAGAGGAGAATAGAAGAATAGAGAGAGAGAGAGAGAGAGAGAGAGAGAGAGAGAGAGAGAGAGAGAGAGAGAGAGATTAGTGGTTGAAGCCAGCTGCCAAATGATGCCCTTGATTGCCTGTGTTCTCGTTTGGAAACAGAAGGTGTGAGGGTGATTAGACCGAGGCTCCAGACCGGGGCTCCAGCACTGATGAACAGATGCTGATAACAAAGACCATGTTCATTGTGGTTAATAGTCAGGCACTGCCAGGCAGGGTTGGCTGGCTCACTGGCTGCTGAGGATAGGGGAAAAAACCTGCCTCCATAGCTCTTCTCCTCTCCTCCTCCTCTCCTCCTCCTCTTCCTCCTCCTCCTTATCTTTTCCTTCTACTCCTCCTCCTTCTCCTCCTCTCCCCCTCCTCCTCCTCCTCTCCTCCTCCTCTTCCTCCTCCTCCTTATCTTTTCCTTCTACTCCTCCTTCTTCTCCTTCTTCTCCTCCTCTCCCCCTCCTCCTCCTCCTTCTCCTCCTCCTCCTCATCCTCTCCCTTCATGAGAGAGAGATATGCTCTCTACACTAATGTTTGGGCTGTACAATAACATAATGAGCCTGGTATTTGCAAGAAAAGGTAATGATAATCAGTCACAGGGACGGAGTGGAGGGAGGATGGTAGGGTACAGGGGAACGATGGTTCTGCCTCTAGGAGTGGAGGGAGGATGGTAGGGTACAGGGGAACGATGGTTCTGCCTCTAGGAGTGGAGGGAGGATGGTAGGGTACAGGGGAACGATGGTTCTGCCTCTAGGAGTGGAGAGAGGATGGTTCTGCCTCTAGGAGTGGAGGGAGGATGGTACGGTACAGGGGAACGATGGTTCTGCCTCTAGGAGTGGAGGGAGGATGGTAGGGTACAGGGGAACGATGGTTCTGCCTCTAGGAGTGGAGGGAGGATGGTAGGGTACAGGGGAACGATGGTTCTGCCTCTAGGAGTGGAGAGAGGATGGTTCTGCCTCTAGGAGTGGAGGGAGGATGGTAGGGTACAGGGGAACGATGGTTCTGCCTCTAGGAGTGGAGAGAGGATGGTTCTGCCTCTAGGAGTGGAGGGAGGATGGTAGGGTACAGGGGAACGATGGTGCTGCCTCTAGGAGTGGAGAGAGGATGGTTCTGCCTCTAGGAGTGGAGGGAGGATGGTAGGGTACAGGGGAACGATGGTTCTGCCTCTAGGAGTGGAGGGAGGATGGTTCTGCCTCTAGGAGTGGAGGGAGGATGGTAGGGTACAGGGGAACGATGGTTCTGCCTCTAGGAGTGGAGGGAGGATGGTTCTGCCTCTAGGAGTGGAGGGAGGATGGTGGGGTACAGGGGAACGATGGTTCTGCCTCTAGGAGTGGAGGGAGGATGGTTCTGCCTCTAGGAGTGGAGGGAGGATGGTTCTGCCTCTAGGAGTGGAGGGAGGATGGTAGGGTACAGGGGAACGATGGTTCTGCCTCTAGGAGTGGAGGGAGGATGGTTCTGCCTCTAGGAGTGGAGGGAGGATGGTAGGGTACAGGGGAACGATGGTTCTGCCTCTAGGAGTGGAGGGAGGATGGTTCTGCCTCTAGGAGTGGAGGGAGGATGGTACGGTACAGGGGAACGATGGTTCTGCCTCTAGGAGTGGAGGGAGGATGGTTCTGCCTCTAGGAGTGGAGGGAGGATGGTAGGGTACAGGGGAACGATGGTTCTGCCTCTAGGAGTGGAGGGAGGATGGTTCTGCCTCTAGGAGTGGAGGGAGGATGGTACGGTACAGGGGAACAATGGTTCTGCCTCTAGGAGTGGAGGGAGGATGGTTCTGCCTCTAGGAGTGGAGGGAGGATGGTAGGGTACAGGGGAACGATGGTTCTGCCTCTAGGAGTGGAGGGAGGATGGTTCTGCCTCTAGGAGTGGAGGGAGGATGGTACGGTACAGGGGAACGATGGTTCTGCCTCTAGGAGTGGAGGGAGGATGGTTCTGCCTCTAGGAGTGGAGGGAGGATGGTAGGGTACAGGGGAACGATGGTTCTGCCTCTAGGAGTGGAGGGAGGATGGTTCTGCCTCTAGGAGTGGAGGGAGGATGGTAGGGTACAGGGGAATGATGGTTCTGCCTCTAGGAGTGGAGGGAGGATGGTAGGGTACAGGGGAATGATGGTTATACATGTCTTAGCTGGGTTCATTCAGTATATACAGGATTGTAAAGGCTGGATAGGGTTGGAACTAAGGGAACTAAGGGTGTTAACTTTTAGCTTGTGATTGTATTTAGCTGGTTTTAGAGTTGGAGGGGTGTTAGCAAATCAAGACCATATGTTGGCTTAAATGAGTATCGCTTCATTGTTTACAGTTTGAATCTGATTATTGTCTAGCAGTTAATGAACTTGCTATTAGCTAAAAGACAAGTAGGAGTTTCTAAAACCCAAATGTATTGTTGTTATATACAGTACTTCTTATAGTCTCTCATCTGAAGTGGAACTGAACATCCTGTTGAGCAACAGAAGAAGATTACAAACACTATCAGATGGGTCGATGTCTTTCATTTTATTTATCCTTTATATTAAACTAGTCAAGTCAGTTAAAGAACAAATTCTAATTTACAATGACCGCCAACCCACCCAGCCAAACCCGGATGACACTGGGCCAATTGTGCGCCGCCCTACGGGACATCAAATCACGGCCAGATGTGATGAACATTCTGTCCTGTTGAGTAAGGAAATGGACAC